>NW_013665621.1:1353830-1383398 GCF_000517525.1 Limulus polyphemus
ACGAGTCGAGTACCCTAACCACCTGGCCATGCCGGGCCATATAGATTTAAGACTCAACATAACTCTCTTAAACTATCCAAAATTCATCAGATATTATTTGGATTACGGCAGAAAATGTCGCTAACAGAGAGAGAGTACTTAACTGGGGAAATACACATTCTAATCACTATAAGTAAAAACGTAAGAACAGTACATTTAATTAGTTATGTTCATTACTGGGCTGATTATAATTTCTGATCTATGCAGGAAGCTTGCTCTGATCGGATATTAGTATTAATGATTCCAATTTATTTATCTTCAACCGTATCATGATAAGGACATTACCAAAAACTGTCATATGCAGCCAACAACTTGTTCAAAACCTGATGAAAGGACATTACCAAAAACTGTCATATGCAGCCAACAACTTGTTCAAAACCTGATGAAAGGACATTACCAAAAACTGTCATATGCAGCCAACAACTTGTTCAAAACCTGATGAAAGGACATTACCCAAAACTGTCATATGCAGACAACAACTTGTTCAAAACCTGATGAAAAGACATTACCCAAAACTGTCATATGCAGCCAACAACTTGTTCAAAACCTGATTGTCTTAGGCACAAATAGGAAAACAAAGCTTTAATAGTACCTAGAACACAAACTTTAGGCAATGAAAACCTGGGAGCGTGTATTAATATATGTTTATTTGCATTTTATCCTGTTTTGCAGTAGAGTTTTTGAGTTTTCCGACAGTGCACTCTCAATCTGCGCGTCTCGAATTCGAATCCCCATACCACCAAACATGCCCGTTCTTTCAGTCGTGGTGGCGTTATAATGGTCCATCCCACTAGCCTTTGGTAAAAGAGTAGCCCAAGAGTTGGCGGTAGGTGATGATGACTAGCTGCCTTCCCTGTAGTCTTTCACTGCTAAACTAGGAATGGCTAGCGCAGATAGGCCTTGTGTAGCTTTGCGCGAAATTCAAAGCAAACCAAACCGACTGTGCAAGTTACTGGAAGTGATCTACTATTAGAAAGAACGTTCAAGTAGCAGAGGTACGGTTCTTTAATTCCACCCACAATGCTGCATTTTCACTATATATAAATTACGTGCTTTGTATTTAGTTTCTCAAAACTTAGTATCTACTGAACGTTTAGTGAAGTTCAAATAATAAAATGAAATTTTATAAGTATAGGACTCCAATCCGGACCAACCACACCAAATCGAATTTCTTATTCTATCATAATATCATGCATAAAGAATTAAATATAGATATATATATTTGATAATGTGAATTTGTAATTTGTTTTTTAAAAGTAGGATTATATTTTTTCTATAAGAGTTTTTATTATAGTAACAAAACCTTGTCGTCACGTTGTAAATTTGTTAATACGTTAAACTTTTAATAACATTTTTCCCATTCAATCCGTTTCCAAACCTTCACTGTCTCAAAGTATGTTTCTCGTCATCAAATATGACTTATTAATATGGCTTATTAATTCTTACGTTCCCACAAGAATTTCATTTATATAAGTCATACATATTTAAATGTCATGCACTGCATTTTGAATCTCGGGGGGGGGGGGGGAGCGTATTTTGTTAAAGTGAGCATTTATATTTAATTGGCAGCAACTACTGCATATTTTTACTATTTAATTCACTTTCGAAATTTGTTGTTTTATACAAATAACTAACAATTAACCCGAAAGCATGAAACGTAAAACATATCATATTTTGTTTGTTTGAAGTTAAGCACAAAGCAACACA
This sequence comes from Limulus polyphemus, assembly GCF_000517525.1. Taxonomy (NCBI): domain Eukaryota; kingdom Metazoa; phylum Arthropoda; class Merostomata; order Xiphosura; family Limulidae; genus Limulus; species Limulus polyphemus. Next base: position 1,355,577 of record NW_013665621.1, read on the forward strand.
ATGGGCTATCTGCGCTCTGCCCACCACGGGTATCGAAACCCGGTTTCTAGCGTTGTAAGTCCGCAGACGTACCGCCATCATATTTTGATAAATGTTTTTTAAATCGTTTCAACAACAGTCTAAAACCAGGTTGCAAATATTATTGCCCATAAAACAATAATAACAGTCATTACTGTGGTCCTAAGAAAGCAACTAATACATATTTTCTTTATGAAATTTTCTAAGAATGAGTCAACTGTTTGGACGTCCACAAAGAGAAAAGGCATAACATCTTCACTTTATTTGTCACTATCACGTTGTTGTACAAAACAATTTAAAATTGTAAAATGATGAAAAACGCTAATATAAATTCAGTTTTCAAGACTGTGTTTACAAGAGTCTTGACATGCGGCCACGAATAACATATCCAATGACGTCATTACTTACTACGTGAGTATTTGAGTTTGTATCTGCATAAAAGTCATCTCACGTGTGCATCAGAACATAAGGTTCATTACCCCACGCTTTTATCTTTATTATGTTTTCCATGCTTTGACCTAAGCATTGCATAAAGCATAAAGAAATACTTTTATTATGGTTCTTCTCAAGCTCGAATTCAAATGGATTTCGTTTTGATAACAGATAGCTGAAATTTTAAAAGTGAAACAAAAAGGTTACTAATTTATCAATAATCCTACAATCAGAGTGGAATTTTCATAACTAAAACATTTTTTCCTGTGATGAAAAACTCGTTAGTGTAGCATCAATATGTTTTCATTAAGGTAATTTAGCGTAAATTTACGGTATTATGCTCATCTTATGGACTAGTAGACTAAATAATTAGTTCCAAGAACCTTGTTATAATGGAGAAAGATCGTTACTTATAACACTAGATTGTTTGAGCCATAAAATACAAAATGTATCTCTTAGTATTTAAACGTTATTAAAATAAGTACAGTTTTTCTGAAGGAAACGTACATAAAGGTTATTTATGCGCAGTTGCGTTCGCGGATTTTGTGAACACTTACAGGTTTATTAATACAAATTCTGAAAGTTTTAATATTGACATGATTTCACATTTGACAGATATTCTGCCTGTCTTAACAAAAATAATGAAGTATACAAATCTAAGGCAACGTTCTTTCGTTCGTTAGATCATTTTGTTAATAGTTTGTTTACTTGTTATGTATTTCGCACAAAGCTACACGAGGGCTATCTGCGCTAGCCGTCCCTAATTTAGCAGTGTAAGACTAGAGGGAAGGCGGCTAGTCATCACCACCCACCGCCAACTCTTGGGCTACTCTCTTACCAACGAATAGTGGAATTGACCGTTACCTTATAACGCCCCCACGGCTGAAAGGGCGAACATGTTTGGTGACAGGGATTAAGAACCCGCAGATTGCGAGTCGAGCGCCCTAACCACCTGGCCATGTTTTGTTAATAGAATTTGAAAGCACAGAAGCGGTTTCTACTTTTAAAAAGTACAATAACGATCAGCTCCCCAGTGATCCAATAGTAAGTCTAAATGTCGGGTTTCGAATCAGTAGAATCTAGAAACTAGAATCAGTACAATAACAATAATAAAAAGCTTTGTGTAGATTTAGCCTGGAAAGAAGTAGTTAGAATTTTATAGCGAAAAACTATACAGCAGAATTGCGTTAATGAATTTATAAAGCATAAAAACGAAAAAAAACCCCTAAATTTAGCAGTTGGTACTTCTCCCCACTTCAATATTAGGTACAAAGAAACTGACTATAGGCTGCACGTGTGTAGCACTCGTGAGTTCACCAGTTCATTTGATTACACTAACATGAACAACATTGATTAAAGTTGCACGTATAATCTGATGGATAACTAGTTAGTTATTTTCCAGAATAGGGCTCAAGCGAACGAAACAAATTATCTAAAATACGATATCTTCCTCCTGAATGAAACTTGTACTAAACCAGAAATAAATAGCAGTTTTCTTGATTAGACAGATAATGCAACTCTTACCTGCTAACAATATTTCATTGTTCTTGTGAGCAATTTCCAACAGTTAGCCAAAGATCGTTTTGAGACGAAGCCATTTCAATTGAAAGTTCAACAACTTCCATTTTCTAAATAAATATTATGTAGACATTCAGGAACCTTAATGCCCGTTGGTTACGACGTTAAGCACATCCTCCTAACGATTCGTGACTATTTCAACCACTAAATATGGTGATTACTGGTTCAGAGGTAGGTTTGGTAATGTATTTCTACTAGAGATATTTAAACTGCAGATGAGATTGCTGCCAGCCATGATTTCGTCCTAACATCTCACACAGATTCCAAGATTATTACCAGAGTTATAGTAGATTAATCATACGTCTAAAGGCACAATTAAGGTTTTTGTTCACTCCTGAAACCCTATGAACGTTACTAACTTTCATTAAATAATTCAACTATTACATTTAAAAAAAACCTGAGTTACATTCTTTCGCGCCATATTTGAAATTCGTATAATGTGTTGCTTCTTAGCGGGAGATTTTTTTTGACATTTGTTTTTGTTTACGAATGGAAAGATAAACGTTGTGTATTACACGTAGCTAGTCAACAGCGTCAATCGCCAAGTTGTAGCTACTTTAAAAGAATTATGTGATCTGACCGTCAGTTTTATAACGCACCCACGGCCCCAAAGTTAGGAGCGCAATTTTGAGGGAAAGAGTCGCGAAACATTAACCCTTGGATCCACATTCCGGGCAAACGTTTTATCATTTCATCATTCGAGATAAATGAGATTACTACAGTAGTAATGACCGCACGTTACCAATATGTGAAGTACAATAATAATAGTAGTGTTTGTATTTTGTATGACAAAACTATGTATCGCCATTTATATCTTTGAATACTGAACAGAGGGAAGGAAAACCAGTCAGCAGCATCCACCATCTTTACTGTAACTCTTATAATGCATCCGCAGCTTAAAGTGCGGGAAATATTTTGTGGTATTCTGGCTCGTCAGTTCCGAAATACAAAGCTTACCGTAGGGCCAACCCGCGCCCTATTTTAATGGAAAATCATGTGTGGGGTTAAGTGTTCTATATTTATAACTACATTATTACACTTTCCAATAATATGAATATATTGTTTGTTGGAATGAAATAAAGACGCATCAAGCTGAACATATCTTAAATTATAACTAATATATATGGGTGTATTAGTTTCTACGGTAAAATATACTAACCTGTGCGAGTCAGGATCAAACTTTTCAAAACTGTAAGCTAAAATTAGAATAAAATATAAAACATATGAGTGTGTAGTTTATGTATTCTTGTTACTGAGAACTGTTAGAAAGTTGTTTGTTCTTAAACACAAAGCCTATCATGCTCTGCCCTCTGCGGGTATCGAAACTCGATTTTTAGCGTTATATATCCTCAAGTCACTGGCAAACACGTAAGAAAGAGTTAGTTTGTTTGAAGTTAAGCACAAAGCAACACAATGGGCTATCTGTGCTCTGCCCACCACGGGTATCGAAACCCGGTTTCTAGCGATGTAAGTCCGCAGACATACCGCTGTGCCACTGGAGGGGCCGTAAGAAAGAGAGTTAAGATTGATTGCGTGTTTGTTTTTTTTTTTACTAAAGTGTCTTAAAACTGTGATGAATATAAGTTAAATTACGCAGCATATTATTTCATTTTATTAACTTCAGTGATTTATGTTCACGTCTTGGAAATACCGTACAGCAAAAAAAAAATAACGCTTTCATTAACACTTTTTTTTTTAGAAACGTAATTCTCCAAGTACCAGGTTTATTTTTAAAGCAACGATAAGAAAGGCTCGTGTTTTAATATTTCATTATTTATCTGAAACTTAAATAAACTTTAGTAAACTTAAAGTACGAATTCCAAACTCCCGTGAAAGTGCTATAGAGGGTTGCAATAATGTGCCCATGACAATGAAGGAATTAAACACTAGCAATTATAAATACTTTCATGGGCTTGAACTGTGATGAATTCAATGACATGAAACTAAATCCGTAGGGGACGGACAGCAATCCTGAATGTCTGAGTAATATTTACGAATAAATAATGCTGGACTCGTTTCTTTGCCATTTTATATCCAAAATATGGTGCAGCAATTAATATTTATTGTTTTTTAGATCAGTACTTTAAAAAATGAAAACTAATTACTTTTAAATTGTTCGGTGAAAATACATTGCGTACGGAGGAAAAGCTAACTGCAAAGTACGGCGTCATGTTCGAAACGAAATGTTTGTCAATTAAGCGAAACAGGTTACAGTTTTGGAGTGGAAAAGTGCATGATATGACAGACGTTATATTCCGCGCATGCTTAATAAAATCGTACATTTATGGAAGGAGTGTAACATTTCTTTGTTTGGTAGAAATATATTCAGATTCCTGTAATATATAATGTCTTGAAATGAGCCGGACGTGAACGTAAAAATTTATATGCCACAAACAAACAAAAAACGCAAATCTTGCTTAAATTAATTACGAGGTAATTAGAAAATTGGCTCTTGATGTTTTTAGAAAAAAAAAAAACCAACAACATAAAATAGCCCAATTATAAAGAGCAAAGCTAGTTTAATAATTTGAAAAAAAAAAACTAACAAGCACCGCGAATTAGAGAAGAATCTAAAGAAACGTATTTTTTGTCACATCTTATAGAGAAAAACAGATTTGGTATATGATTTATTTATCAAGAGGCAAAAGAAATATAATCCTTGTTTCAATTTCTAAACGTCAGATTATCTGGAACAATGTGTTATGCGGGACTATTATACCACAAATATTTAGTCCAATACTTACACTTATGTAATAGTATAAGAATTTTTTAGAGACAGAATTACTAAAGATAAGCAGTTTATAAAACAGGGTTTTCTTATGCTTTGATTCCTGAGATAAACGACGTTTCGGACTATCCCCTGCAAAGAATTGCTTCGGGGTAATAGAATATCTTTACTTATCCATTCGTTATATTAATTTGAATTAAAAATCGAAAAAGACAGCTATGATTTTAAATTTTCAGAAATTTTTAGTGCAATTAGTACTTATTGCGCTATTTCGCTATTTTTTTTTTATCTCCTCCACCGAAAGTGGACAGAGGTTATGTTTTCATCCCTGTGTGTGTGTGAGTGTGTTTGTCAGCATGATTTCTCGAAAACGGCTGAGTGTATTTGGACAAAAATTGGTATATATTTAGACTATAACCCAACTTAGAAATGACTAGTTTTTGGAGGGTCAAAGTTACAGCAAGGTCACGAAAATCAAACAATTCCTATCTTTTAACATGGGTACCGATTGTTCACACTATTTTTGCCCTATAACTCAGTCAAGAATAATCGGGTTTTAATGAAACTTGGTGGACATATGTAGCTCATTGTCCTGCCAAAAATAGTCCGTATCCGTTGATAATGACGGACAGACGGGCACATTTACGTATTTTTTGAGAGCCGATAATAATTGACGCTGCGTGGCGGAGGTACGTGCTCTACTGAGTGCCCCTCTAGTATTTTTTAAAATTCATTTTGATTGTTTATCTGTTTGTTTTGAAGTTAAACACAAAGCTACACAATGGGCTATCTGTGCTCTGCCCACCACGGGTATCGAAACCCGGTTTCTAGCGTTTTAAGTCCGCAGACATACAGCCGTGCCACTGGGGGTACCAATTCACTGTGGACAAAAAATTTCTTCCTACGTCCTGAAGTACTAAGAACGGATGCAATTCAACACTAGAAGAACATAGAATACGTGTTTAAGCGCAGATATCTGGGTAAATGGGGGCATAGTTTTGTAGTTATTGAAAACTATTTTATTCAAAGAGAGAAGAAATCTATGTAATCATAAATATATAAAAAAACGAACAAAATATTTAACGGCTGTTAATCGCCCAAACACTCTAGAAATACGTTTCATTAATTGCCTTCCATATTTAATGAAATTAACTATCAGTTAGTCTTAGTGACATTTTATCAGTAATTCCAGATGTCCAACAAATACAATAGCCATAAACGTAATTTCTATCAACACAATGGCAGATTATCGATCAATGCTGTTTGGAATGAGGGTATATTCACCAAGAACTCTTGTTTGCTCCTACATTAAGATTGGGGGTATATGATCCTAAACGATTTTTTTCTATATATAATTTATATATATATATTTTTATCTATATAATTTATTTCGCTTTTTTGAACAACACTGATATTTTTTTTTACTCCCGTATTTAGTGGAAGGTAACAAATATATTTGCCACACTGTCTTCAACAACTTGTCGCATTTATATAAAAAATAGATAGTGGGGTTTCTGTGACCAAGTCACGTTGAGGATTAAAATCACACGTTTGTGACGCACGTCTTATGATCAACTTTTTTCCTTGTAAAAAAAAACAAACAAACAATATAGGAATTCCTTAAAAGAAAATTTATGGAGTTTATAAACTAGATGATAACAATATGTGACCATTGTATTACTAATGGCTGCTTTTGAATGACAGCGCTTCAAAAAAATATTGTATAAAATCATGATTACACCTAATCTCATGGACTAATGTCTGGTATTGCTTCTAGTAACTTTGGGGATTGGGTCACGTGCACATTAATATTTGTTTTCTAAACATTACACGAAGATGGGCAAAATGTCTAATTGCCAATATATATGTTGTTCGGTTCCAATTGTCCATGTTTCAGTTTAATAACCAGCAAATTTTACTATAGTGGAATTATGATTCATTTTATATTTTATGTACTTACATGCATGTTTCTTCTGAGATTCTTAGGCTTGTGCTTAACATATAGGCTTGACATTGCCATGTGGTTAGGGCGCTCGACTTGTAGTCTGCGTGTCGCGGGTTCGAATCCCCGTCACAGATCATGCTCACCCTTTCAGCCGTGGGAACGTTATAATGCGACAGTGGGCGGTGGGTGGTGATGACTATCTGTCTTGCCTCTAGTATATCACTGCTAAATTAGGGATGGCTAGCGCAGATAGCCCTCGAGTACCTTTACGCGAAATTTAAAAACAAAACAAACCTTAACTTTTATCTTTTCACAGGTTCTGGGTTTCGTTCTTACTACTCTTGTTCGTACTAATCCCCTGGTCAAACCTGTTAGATATCATTTTTTGAGATTTTCTATTTAAAAACTACCTATATTTACAAGAGATTTTAAACAAGTCTGAGACATATTGTTATAAAATAACCCTGGATTTATATGAAGACAAACACACGTTTAACTGAAATGTCGGCTTCAAAGTAAACTGTGAAATGTCTTTTGAACAAATATATCATATAAAAAGCTACATCTGATCATTTATACCAATAGCTAGAAGAAACATTTGATTGAACTTCGCATGAAGAGAATAACGTTCCTTGATTTTTTTTAAGTTTTACATCATCAAAGACCTCCACTTTCTAAGTTAAAAAACAATTATCGAATCATTCACGTTTTCTATCTGTGATCACAATAACATCTCCACAGGGAGCTGCAAGTGGTAAGAACTGCACAGTTGGTAGCTCTTTCTACAACCATAGTCACAGGTGTGTTGTCGTAGTCAATGCCAGAAGCTACGTTGCATTCACAGACTACTGAGTCAAGAGTGTATTATATGGTGGACCCCCTACCTGTTGATTTTCAACACAACCAGGACAAAAGCCAAGCAAAATATTATTTAAGAAGTTGATGCGTATAATAATTATTCTAGAGAGCGTACAGATCGATTTTCGTGTCATGATAATCTGATATAAACAGCGCTACGCTGTAGAAACACTCAATTTTTTTCTATAATTCAAGAGAAATAGTAACGAAAGGCAGAATAACAAAACAAGATTTATCTTCAAGTTTTTTATATGGTTAGTAACATTTATGGACAACATTTGTTTTGCTTTGGGGCCTTCAGTTTTAAAACTCGTGAAGTGACAAGTTTGTTATAATTCACAGATTCCACCAAAGTCGCCGTTTCGACAATACTTGCCCCTAGAGGTATGTCTGCGGACTTACAACGTTAGAAACCGGGTTTCGATACCCGTGGTGGGCAGAGCACAGATAGCCCATTGTGTAGCTTTATGCATAATTACAAACAAACAATAATTTAACAATATAAAACAACTAGCAATATTTAAAATTTTTTGTTTTGCTGCGCAGTATGAAGGAAAAAAATAACCAAATTCTAGACAAATCATAATACAACAAGGTATCTCAGTAAAAGATTATGAAGTTGTTGTAAAACACTAAATATTTTGTCTGATTAAAACACCATTTACCAAATCACTAAGAAATATGTGCAATACTAAAATATCCTCATGAATATAAATTCATGAAATAATCGCAATGCTATAAAAATGTTCTTAACTGTTTCACTTTAAAAATAATATGACTACTGTACTGCTTTTTTTACAGCATCGTCAGAGAAACGTATGCATGTTTATAAGTTAAAAATGTGGTTAAAGATTAGCTATCTTAGCCAATCAGATTGCGCTCTAAATTTTCAGTATTTGTGGCTGAAATTCGCATTTTGGTGAAGAATAGATGACGTAGATGCCTAGTGTATTTTTTATTGGATACTTTCGCTGCAGTAGACTAGTTTTGCTGAATTCACAGCTCATCGCTGCTGCTTGAAAGAGCAAAAAAGCAAATAAACAAAGTAGGCGTCATATGGTGGAAGAATAACCGATTTGTTTGGTTTTGTTGAATAGTCCTTTACTCACCTTTAATAACCTAAAATAATTTGGTTGTTTGCATTCGTGTTTCGATGATAGAAATAAGTTCACAAATAAATAGATAACCAGTTAGTCCGCTGAATAATAACAGATAATTAATTATGATGGTATGACCCACGTTATCCAAACCTTATCTAAAGCATTTTAGGTTATTGGTGGTAGTGTAAAGGATTATACATCAAAATCACACAAGCTGAATCTATCTACTTGTAATATAAAAAAATGTTCCTAATAAATTTTAATTAAAAGGATTTAACATAAGATATAAATGATGTGAGAAGCTCTACTAAATTTTTATTTTATCATCATTGGTTATTTTCCAAAATGATTTATTATATACATCATCACACTTATCTCTAATGTTCCACGTACTAAAATATTATGTAACAATGCTTTCCAAAGTTCTCTCATTGAAAGTTTAATGCGGAACGAAGATAATACTCGCGAAATTTAAGATTTTTGTTCAAACAGTAACTTAGGTGTAAAAAAAAATGGTGCATTCAAACTTCTATATTTCAACTCCTACACAACAAACATTCCTTTGGATCATAAATACACGTAATTAAATTTCTTACGCGTTTTGGATAAAACAATTTTCTGGTTGTATTTCTTTTAATGATCTTTGTTACGTGTAGATGAGATTTTTTGAATTCCAAACGTTTGAGGTAGGTTACTGAAAGACTGATGTCTCATAATTTGAAGATTTCGGAATGTAGATACAAATGTTGTTGTTGTTAGATTATAATATTGACGAAATATGAAACAAAAAGCGAAGGAAAAATTTAATATAAGAGCTACAAATTATACGTTATTATTTTGAGAACTTGAGGAACAACATGAAGAAGAATGATTTCTAAAATAATTTAATAAACAAGTAGAAATGGGGAACAAACTACGATTTGTCGTTTGTTAAGGAATGAATAGTCAACGTTATTCAGCTCTTCTATTCGGTTTCACTCATTATCATTTCAAGAAACCTTTGGCCCCAAGGAAATCTGAACTTGTTTTAGAATCACGTTTCCAGACGCTATACCCTTATGTTGTTTTATTATATTTGTGTTACACGTCTACTAGGAAAAATCCGTGGAAAGTTCACGGCGGCGACGATAAAGGAAGTTACTAGACATTGCATGTAACTCATGAATTACAGAAAACATTCTCTGACAGAAGTTTCTAAGTGCCTCACATCATTATCATGCACTGCTTAAAATGTTGTCACTCCGTCATGTGCCATGTGTGGTCTCGAAACTATGACCTTTTCATGACATAATCGATGTCACGTTTGATATATGTGTCACAGAAACGTGACTAGATTTACCCCACAAACTGCTCATATGTGTCTAACATTTGTATAGATCTAAAAGATTCAAGTGATTTACAGTAACATTCACGTGAATGTTAGATGTAACAGCATAAAAAATACCTTGCTTTCATAAATCACCTTTCTCTAAACTTTGAAACGGTAATAGCAATGCACTTGGAGGATTTAAGATAAATCTACCACCTCACTTCCACTCCACTAGGTTTAGGGGGTGTGGGTGGGGGTTGTTATAAGGTGATACAAAGTGGTTGGTTTTTGCATTCTGTATTTGAAAATCATTCGTTCACCATTCGCTGAGCACTTCTTGATTCAAAACTAAGCGAGTTGGAACAAATGAAAACATTCTTTGACAAGTATTTGTTAATTACTTCTAGAACCACATGCAGTGGTCATTTCTAACAAATATAGTAGACACAAGTCATCCATTTAAGGCAATAACTGCACAAAAAAATACACCCAAATCTCATACTCGATCCCTTCTTACCATTCACATCGGATTGTCAAATATAAGGGATGTAATTTACTCCTAACACAGATAAACAACTTCGATAAATCGTACTAAAAGAATTAAACGTTTACTTCCGATCATCTTAAACATTACTACGACTGTTTCAAGGCTTTGCTGATTTTTGTGAAGTCTGTAAATTATTTTTCAATATTTTTTATATAATTTTAGCAAACAATTTTTTGAAGATACTATGCGCTGTAAAGACAAATTCTTCATCTTAAAGCTGCAGTGTTCTTGTTATTGATATATCTAATCTATTTTTACCTATGATATAGAAACAAATGCGAATATAAGGCTTGTTTATCTCGTAAATACATCTTTTATAATTAGAACTCTTTTTTTTTTTTAAATACACTAAACCTGGCTATAAAGTGTGTGGGTGGGTGTTTTCTTATAGCAAAGCCATACCGGGCTATCTGCTGTGTCCATTGTGTCCATTTAACATTGTAAATCCGAAGACTTATCACTGGGAGACACGCTATAAAGTGATACGGCACTAAAATGCACATAGTAAATATCAGATACGCGCTAGACATGAGATGGTCGTAGCCTAGCGTTTAGCTTGCTTGGACTGTAAACCGTAGAGTTGATGGTTCGCATCCACTTTTGCAAAAACACGCTCCACTCTTTGGTGCCGTAGGTGATAATAATATTCGAAGAGATAATAAGACATGGGCTGGTCGCAGCGTCCTTGAACTGTGAATCTGTGGGTTCATGATTCGAGTCCTTACTACAAAAACGCTATCCACTCGTTTGGTTTGCTTCAGCAGTGTAATACTAAAGGGAAGGCAGCTAGTCATCACCACCCACCGCCAACTCGTGGGCTACTCTTTTACCGACGAATAGTGGGATTGACCGTCACATTATAACGCCCCCACGGCTGAAAGGGCGAGCATGTTTGGTGTGATGGGGATTCGAACCCGCGACCCACAGATTGCGAGTCGAGCGCCCTAACCACCTGGCCATGCCGGGCCTCCACTCATCAAATCCCACTATTCGGTCGAATAATAATAGCCCAAGAGGTCATAATAGCCCCTAGTCTATGAGATCCAAATTAGCGATGGAAATGCACAGACAGCCCCTGTGTAGCTTTGCGCGAAAATTCTAAACAAACTTTAAAAGTTTTAATATATCTGACTCATTACCAGCATTACACGTCATGCATAAAAGATCGCGCCCCACTCATGTAGGTGATTATTTGTGCTGGTGATGCTATTAATAAGATAGTTATGTTTAGAATAATAATAAAAAAATAAAAAACTCTATTCGTTATAGCAACAACTTGAACACTAACCATATACGTTTCGATTTTAAAATTACACCCAGAAAGTAAAATTAACTGCTTAAATTAGTTAATAGTCAGTGGAATGTAGACTGGCACCCACTGACACTTTTATTAATCTAAAATGGCGTTTGTTATGTGGAAAATATACGTATATGCGCAATTGAACTTGTAACCGCATTTTCAGCTTCGTGTATACGAGAAATATGCATTCTAATTTAGCGTGGAAGATGTGTCAAATAACCGATGTTGATTTATAAATATATAAATTTGCAGCTTCAGTGACCACAGTCACTGAAGTATAACGAGCCACAGGATCAAGGAACATTCCATGAGAAAGAAACATTGGAAACTGAAATACGTAAAAGGCACCAAAGGCAAATATTTTATTAAACTTTCAAATTCTCTGTTATAGCGAAGAAACTGATAAATCCAAATGACAATGTTTTGAAATATTTTTAATCGACTCCAAATATTGTTTGTTTGATTTGAATTTCGCGCAAAGCTACACGAGGGCTATCTGCGGTAGTCGTCCCTAATTTAGCAGAGAAAGACCAGAGGGGAGGCAGTTAGTCATCACCACCCACCGCCAACTCTTGGGCTATACTTTTACCAACGAATAGTGGGATTGACCACCACTTATAATGCCTCCACGGTTGAAAGGGCGAGTATGTTTGGTGGGATGGGGATTGGAATTCCTCGACCCTCAGATTGCGAATGAGCGTCCTAACCACCTGGTCATGCCATCCTCACCCAAATATTCTATCAACTGTAAAGTTAAATCAAATGATGTTTTTTATCATCAGCATTAATCAACATTTCGTTATTTTTTCAATTTATGATACTCTGTTTTACGTAATTACAGAAACTTGTTACACCTTTGGTATGTCTGCGGACTTACAAAGCTAGAAACCGGGTTTCGATACCCGTGGTGGGCGGAGCACAGATAGTCCATTGTGTACTTTGTGCTTAATTTCAAACAAACAAAGACATATTCTGGGGGCCGGTCGTAACATATTTGTTAGTGATAGCGCGTCACACTATGAATCTGGGGATTCATGGTTCGCGTTCCGTTACTTCAGAAACACGCTCTGCACTTTATAGTCGTAAGGGCACTATAAGAGTAACGGATCCTCCACTATTTTGCCAGAAAGAAGTAGCACAAGAGTAGGCGATGGAACTATTAATTAACTGCCCTACCTCTAGTTTATCAGTTATCAAGTTGAAGAACTTATGCGCAGATGGCCCTTGTGTAGCTTTGCGAAAATTGCAAAAGTCTGAAACATAAAAAAAAAAAATCACATTTAAACCACGCGCTTTTCAAACCTGGTAGAGTAGATTTGCCTACAGAAGCCATTTTTGTTGTTTTTCTCTTTTAATTTCCCAAAATATTTTTGGCTTCAAACTAAGCAGAAAGGGCATCTACCATATGCTTGCCTACTGGTTCATAACATACAAGATAAGTTCATACAACTACACACTAGCCTACTGGTTCATAACATACAAGATAAGTTCATACTACTACACGCTAGCCTACTGGTTCATAACATACAAGATAAGTTCATACTACTACACGCTAGCCTACTGGTTCAAACAAATCATGTTATCATCATTCAGAAATTATGAACTTATCTTGTATGTTATGAACCAGTAGGCAAGCATATGGTAGTATGAACTTATCTTTTATGTTATTTGTAACCAATAGGCTAGTGTGTAGTTGTATGAACTTATCTTGTTTGTTATAAACCAGTAGGCTAGCGTGCAGTAGTGTGAACTTGTATGCTATTTGTAACCAATAGGCTATCGTGTAGTAGTATGAACTTATCTTGTATGCTATGAACCGATAGGTTAGCGTGTAGTAGTATTAACTTATCTTTTATGTTATTTGTAACCGATAGGCTAGTGTGTAGTTGTATGAACTTATCTTGTTTGTTATAAACCAGTAGGCTAGCGTGTAGTAGTATGAACTTATATTGTTTGTTGTAAACCAGTAGGCTAGCGTGTAGTAGTATGAACTTATCTTGTATGTTATTTGTAACCAATAGGCTAGCGTGTAGTAGTATTAACTTATATTGTATGTTATGAACCAGTAGGCTAGCGTGTAGTAGTATGAACTTATATTGTATGTTATGAACCAGTAGGCTAGCGTGTAGTACTATGAACTTATATTGTATGTTATGAACCAGTAGGCTAGCGAGTAGTAGTATGAACTTATCTTGTATGTTATTTGTAACCAATAGGCTATCTTCTAGAAGTTTTTGAAAAAAAAAACATTTTATGCCTTTCAAAAGTATTAGCAATCAAATTAAACAATTTGTTGGTTTTTGCTATTGTTTTATTACAACATGGCCTTTATATTTCTTTAGTTTCACTAGAGATATCATCTAAATAACACTTTCCGGTAAAGTTTACTCTATATCCGTATTTTGGATATAGTTTTCTGGTGCGTGGTTTTTGTATTCGATCACAACGATTATCTTATTAGTATATTATCTCTTGGTATTATCCTAACAAATTATCCTACTTATGCGTTACCTTAATAGATTATCGTATTTACACGTTATTTTAACTGATTGTTCTACTTATGCGTTACTTTAATGGATAACAGATAATCACATTTGTACGTATCCTAGCAAATTATACTGTTTTTACTGGTCGCGATTTTAGGGTGTTTGTTACAATACAGATTAAATAATTTGATTCTGGTTTTAAATATGGTCAGAAAGGCTGTTTTCTAGAGATTTGCCGTAATATTAGTTTGAGAAAATCGTTACCGTATTCACATTGTGTCAATTTTTAACTTACCTCTGTGTTTTTTTTAACGATTGTTGAGGTTCAGTTCTTTAAGCTGGTCTTTAAACTCACCAAAGCTTTAGTGAACATAATATAGACTTACACTCAATGAATACTTTTAAAAAAATGCGAGTTCAAAATTCCTGAGCAGCATAACACGTAAAACTTTCGTCATCAATTGCCCTTTCTTTTTTTTACGTTGGACTGGAAAAAACGTGTGTTTACTCATGTGGACACTTGACTCTCCAAAAGATAGTTCTAGGGGCGCAGGGAAGAGAGAATGTCATTGCTAACAACAAAGACTGTTATTACGTGGCTGACTAGATGGCCGGTACTAGCTAGCGAAGAAATACTGCCACTAGTGGCTTCTAATCAGGCCGAGTCCAGTCTGGGCATATCCTTCACGAGCTCCTCCCGACCGGTTTCTCTCAGGTTAGTTGTGGGAACAAAGGAACCAGCTTATCTAACCAGTCTCTCTTTCTTGAAAGTTACACATTTAAATGTGTAGTTGAGTTTTAAGTTTGAAATAACAACAATAGTGTTATAAAAATTATTTTCAGCTTCCTGACTCAAAGTGAATATTATAAGAACTATCTGTGCTACAACAGTAAAGCTTAACATAATAACATATTGAAGTGTGTTATCAAACATTCAAACAAAAAGTATTATATCTATATAGCTACATCATCAAACATTCAAACAAAAAATGTCATGTATAACATCTATGAAGCTACATTAACAAACATTAAAACAAAAAGTATTACATCTATAGAGCTATGTCATCAAACATTCAAACAAAAAGTATTACATGTATATAGCTACATCATCAAACATTCATACAATTACAGTATAACATCTATAAAGCTATATCATCAAACATTCAAACAACTTCAAGTATTACATCTACATACCTACATCATCAAACATCCAAACAAAGAATCTCGTGTATAACATCTATAGAACTACATCATCAAATATTCAAACGAACGATCTCAAATATTACATAGAACATTAAACAAACAATCTCATGTATAAACATCTATAGAGCTTCAACGTCAACCATTTAAACAAAAATATCCTGTATAACACAGAACTACATCGTCAAACATTCAAACAAACAATCTCAAGTATTACTCAGAATATACACTTTACATATTAGTTTTAACGTACAAATATTTTAATGATATTTAACATCACAGCGTTTTGTCAAATGTATGAAAACAGACTTGTTTCACTGAAAGTGACCCACGTTTCAAATGAGCGTCACATATGATCAGATTTAGGACTTAATTATATATCTAAATAACCAAACAACTGTCATGCACTAAATACAAATTCCTTCTGTGTATTCTATATCTTAAATAAATATTTCACTTGTGGGTCATTTGTCTCTAAATGAATATTTTGTTGTTGTTGTTGATGATCAGGGCTATGTAAACAAACAATTGTTACACGATACTAATTCCAAATTAATGTTCATATATTACACATGTTAAATTAACGTTTCATTTTTGACCGTGGATTTTGGATCGGGAGTGGCCCAGTTATCTGCATGCTGAATTTTGTATCCGAGGGTTCATTCGCGCCCTGTTGTCACATAAAATCGCACTTCGGAGTTTGGCGCCGTAGGTGTATCCTACTATTTGATCAGAGTAGCCCAAAAGTTGGCGAAGGGTGGTATTAACTAACTGCCTTCCCTGTAGTCTATTGGCTGAAACTAGTGACGGCTAGTGCAAATAGTCTTTGTGTAGCTTTGTGCAAATGTCCGAAACATACCAAAGCTAAACATTGTTCTCTAAAGGAAACGTTTTTTTGTCCTTCTATGTTGCTCGGTACTATATACCAATAAGCCAGTATCATGTATAATTTATTTCATACGCCAAATGAATATATAACTACCATAGATCAGTTATAAATTGAAGGCATATTCAGAATACTGTTATGATAAAGTTGGACTATGGATTCAGCCATTTAGTAATAATTCAAACTAATTTTCGCTTTTTAAGACGTTCTAGCTTGAAGTATCTCTCGTCTAGGGGCTAAGCACAGGGGTTAAGCAGTTGACCTTGTCTGTCTCATAAATACTGAGTTTTCTTGACACCATATTATCAAACAAAAACTCGGCTAAGTTTGATGGGGGAAGTCGAAAATTCGGTTAAGTTGGTGAAGGAAGTCAAAAACTCGGCTAAGTTTGGTGGATGAAGTCAAAAACTCGGCTAAGTTTGGTGAAGGAAGTCAAAAACTTGGCTACGTTTGGTGAAGTAAGTCAAAAACTTGGTTAAGTTGGTGAAGGAAGTCAAAAACTCGGCTAAGTTTGGTGAAGGAAGTCAAATTCTCTGTCAAATTTGGTAAAGGAAGTCCAAAACTCCGCTAAGTTTGGTGAAGAAAGTCAAATTCTCTGTTAAATTCGGTGGAGGAAGTCAAAAACTCGGTTATATTTGGTAAAGGAAGTCAAAAACTCGGATAAATTTGGTAAAGGAAGCCAAAAACTCGGTTAAATTTGGTGGAGGAAGTATGTTATAGAAAAAGATCTTAACACGCTCAATTGTTTCTCGATTAGTAAAAGTAGATATTTTCTTTGTATGTAGATCGTAGGCCCTTTGAACCCTCAGACAAATTCATTCCTCTATAAAGAGAATTAAATCACTGTAGCACAAGTGATAAAAACCGCTTCAGTCACTTGAGATTTTTTTCTTACGCCATTAAGCGTGAGACACCAACACGTACAAAAAAAAAAAAGAAATAACATTACAAATGGTATATGGCTTTGTAACAAAAGACAACATAATCGGTCGTGCTACACAGATTAACATCTTTAAAGATCTGGCACTGACTTAAGTAGCTTTTGGGGAATGATTCACACGGATTTAGTTTCCCACCTCCCTCCTTCCCGGTATCTATATAACTAAATTCACGTGTTCAACCAGGTTTCTAGGTGCTTAAACCATCTAGGAGGTCTTTGTCATAATCACAGAAGTTGTACAAACGTGTGAAACGTTTTAAGAGTCATTTACTCCACCTCTCCAAAACAACTAGCTCATTGTTTATTAACCAGCAGATTAACCTCAGTATCATGCGTTTGATACTTTCTAAAATTAATAATTTTTTATATTTAAATTTATAAAGGTAACTCATCGCAATAAAGTGTTCCAATGCTATTTTCACGAAATGCGGTCAAAGTGGTTGGAGAGGTTACGTGATAGATCCCTTATGTCTATCACTGGTCATGTATTATTTGGTTGGAGAGGTTACGTGATAGATCCCTTATGTCTATTACTGGTCATGTATTATTTGGTTGGAGAGGTTACGTGACAGATCCCTTATGTCTATTACTGATCGTGTATTATTTGGTTGGAGAGGTTACGTGATAGATCCCTTATGTCTATTACTGGTCATGTATTATTTGGTTGGAGAGGTTACGTGATAGATCCCTTATGTCTATTGCTGGTCATGTATTATTTGGTTGGAGAGGTTACGTGATAGATCCCTTATGTCTATTACTGGTCGTGTACGATTTGGTTGGAGAGGTTACGTGATAGGTGAGAGGTTTAATCACGTGATTACGTGAGAGGTTACGAATTCAAAACAAACAAACTTCCCAACTTTCAATGTTAGCAAAAAACAAATTTAAAAAATTATGTCTCGCTCTCCCTACATATAGATATATACACATGTATTCTTCTGAGATCACGCAAATGAATTTAACAAGTTAGCACAATATAGAAATATAAATATTAATTTTCTCAAATGTACCCGAGAGACGGAGCTAATTAGCAAGCTATTTTCTGCATTTAACTACTTAATTATTTACACAAATTACATCAAATCCCATTTGGTCAGTATCTAGGGCGTGAGAAAAACACCCTTTATTAGAGTGCTCATGTATCTCATAACAAGCTCAAGAAACATCTCAAGCAGTGGAGGGCACTAGAAGTAGAAGTTCTCATGTGGAATTACTAATTATCATTATCCTGTGGCAAATAATAGAAAACCTTAACATTTTAACAGACTCGGAATATACTGTTGGGAGTATATTCACACTAAACCTATTACTTTCCTTTCGCCCCTTAGCTTGAGTAATATTTCAATAATCCACATGGGTAGTTTTTACGCGTGGATAAAAATACCTACAAATAATAATAAACATTCGCGTAACACGTAAGGTTTGTTTGTTTTAGCATTTTCACAAAAGCTACATAAAAAGTTACCTGCACATAGCCTTCTGTAAGCATGAACTGTTAGAATAAAGGAAAAGCAGCTAGTCTACAGAATCCACCACTATCTCTTGGACAAGTTACCTGCACATAGCCTTCTGTAAGCATGAACTGTTAGAATAAAGGAAAAGCAGCTAGTCTACAGCATCCACCACTATCTCTTGGACTACTCTTACTGAAGAATAGTGGGATTTGGCCATCACTCCTATAATGTAGTCACGGCTCTAAAGTATGGAGCAACTTTTGCTCCAGTGGGACGCGAATCTTGAATCCTTGGATTCACAGTCAAGACACGCTAATCCCTAGGCCAGCCTGTCCCGACTTGTGAAGAAAACTAATAAAATGCACTTCTTAAATCACTGAGATAGCTGTCTGAAAAATACTCAGTCAACATCTCTTATGTTTACTTTCGCATTACGTACGACGAGATATAAACTGATCCTGCTAAGTGCCATCGAAATAATATTTGATAAATTCCAAAGCAAAAATTTTCTGAACAGCTAAAATGTTCTTTTTTAGCATAAAATATTACTATATCAATGAAAAGGCTTTGGAATTATTAATAAGTATACTGTTAACGAGAAAAACAAAAGATACGAAAAACGTATTGCTTACTTTGCATTCCTATTTTTAAATAAGATCAATTAAAATAATAAGGTTCCTTAAAGAAAGATAGTAAAGAGAGTTGAAAAGATGAAGAAATGGTCGTACTTGTAGTACTGGTTTTGCATATAAAACAAGGTTATATATATATCTTGTTAGAATATAATAGAAATAAGCTGTCGTGTACTTTTCTACAGTAAAACAAAAAATGGAAAAGAACATATTCCACGAAAAATGGCTAATGTGAAATAGATGTTCTAATATTCACAACGT
Source organism: Limulus polyphemus (assembly GCF_000517525.1). NCBI lineage: Eukaryota > Metazoa > Arthropoda > Merostomata > Xiphosura > Limulidae > Limulus > Limulus polyphemus. The sequence continues at coordinate 1,375,251 of NW_013665621.1, forward strand.
TTCGGACTGGGACGCCCTTCCTCTGGTAATTTAGACTTTAATGAAACACAATATTTGATATCACAAGGATTATCAAACATAGAATGTTCGAAATTAACATCATGCAACAGATCTAATGTAAGATACACGTGAAATGCTAGAAAAACAATGTTTTTACCATAGGATAATATAAATATATATATCATTATAAGTTAAAACAAAAGTCCAAATAGGAATAAGAGTCAAAAATGATCTTCAATGATATTTTAACGTATTTGAAGCTATTTCAATAATATTAACAGGGAAACTAGGTGTTTTGCATTGTTGCAGAACAACAATGTCACGTTTCTAAAGACAAACATTCTACGTATTTAGTAATAGTATGAGAGGTTATAACGCTAAAAATCTAGCTTCGATACCCGTCATGGAAACAGTTAAAATAGCCAATTGTGTAGCTACATGCTTGATAAGAAACAAACAAGAAAGTATTATTCTAATATTTTACTTATACAAAAGCTTAAAGCTATCGTGCAATAAATCTTATTGTATTTGATAAACAGTTAAAGGTGAGGCTACCTGTTCATTCTTTATCTTTATTGTCTGCAGACCCATAGGAAGAATCAGAAACCACCTACAGCTTGCGAAGTTCGTGAAGTACAAACTGTAAGTTAAACATGAAGATTTCGGTTTATGATGAAATCGTACATAATTGTAAAAAAAAAATGGTGTGAGATTCAGGAATCTGTGAAAAAAAAATCATTTTTAAAATAGTATATAAATTCTTAATAGAAGGTTTAGGCTACATATCTGTGATCTCTGAATAAGTTTCTTTGCGGGTAGTTACAGTCTGAGGTTATCGAAAGTTGATTCATCTCAGCATTATTCATTGGAAAATCTGACCAATCGCAACACTCGCTTTTAATTTGTTAAATAATCATTTTTATTCAGTAAATTGCATTTCAAAATTGTAATGAAAATATACAAATAATAACAACTCAAAGGTAAATTAAGTGAAATAGAGTTAGTTAATCTACTTTTATTTGATAGACAGATTAGAAATATTTCTGAAATCACATGAAATACGGTTGCCTAAAACAGTAATCAACATCTAGATAGCTAGCCTGTATTTGAGGTGATCATTACGTCAGTACCCTTTTCTAAACAATGGTCGTCCCAACTTCTTTCAACTGCCATCAAGCGTACCTGATCAGTAATAGTACGTTACGTTAAAGGTAATTTAAAAAATTAACATAAAGAAGTTAACTTTTAAGAAAAGAAATATAATTGTTCTTATCATGAACCATCAAATCATCTGAGTTCAAAAATCTTTGTACTGTCAGTTTCGGCTCGTGTTTTAGTGAACGCTCCCGAAGAAGCTGTAAAGCGAAACGTTGAGAGTCTAATTAAATTAAAACAAAATTTTGGTGTTATAAGGTCGTTTATTTCTAGTATTAATATGTCTTCTATACACCAATATGCACTACAGATATTAAATAATGAGTTTTAAAATTATTGTTTGTTGATTCTGTAAAATAACTTACTAGTTTTCACATTCACTTTCACTTTAAATTGTTAAATTTGTTTATTGCTAGATCGTTTTAGTTACTGTAAAGGAGTTGACATGCATTGAAATATGGATGGTTCTCAATTCGCCTGTAATTTTGTACTTCTAGTTATTTATTTAGTAACACAGTCTACAAATGCTTTCTATGATTGCACAAGGCGTTTCAAAATGATTATAAGTATACGAAATTATATAATAAATAGTTCAAAACATAAATAAACTTAGTTTTTGTCTCTGTTTTTAATCACAAAGCTACACAATGATCTATCTGTACTGTGCTCACAACGGGTATCGTAATCCAGTTTTTTAGCGTTATAAGCCTTCAGACTTACCGCTGCCACTGGGGTGAGGAGGGGGGGAATAAACTTATAAAAATATAAACGGATGTATAGGTGAATTAGAATAACAAAACGGTTTATAAATTAACTAAATAGCCAGTATATTAGATGAGTTAGGTTTAAACAATCTAAGTGTGGAAATGTGATTTAAATGTAAAAAGTAGCTTTAAAAATGAATCTAACTCTCATTCGTAAGTAAATATCACACTGAGGCAGTTAACGTTTTAATTTATTCCTTCAAAAGCTTCAGCTAATTATTAATATAAGTTGTTTTTTTGTTGTTTTTTTTTGTAGTTAAGCACAAAGCTACACAAAGGGCTAGCTGTGCTCTGCCCACCACGTATAACGAAATCCGGTTTCTAGCGTTGTAAGTCCGCTGACATATCGTTGTGCCACTGGGGGGGGGGGGATTTGATATAAGTAACGTTTTAAGTAACAAACTCTTCATTTTGAAAGGATAACAGTAATTTACACAAAAGTTTCAAAAGTAATTAAATGTAACAAAAAATGTGTTTTTTCATAAGATAATTTACAAAAGTTTTAGCTTATGAAAAATATGAGATAATCTAATGATAATTACATTTTGAAAGCTAAGATAATTGATAAAGAGTTCTGTAATAAAAAAAATAATAGAAAATATTGATTGAAATACTAAAAATAAATTTGATAGGGAAATAATACAAAGTGTAAAGAGTTACTGTGGTTTGTAGTTCTACAAAGGTACGAAATATCGAAACGATTTTGAATCCTCATCAAGTCCATGTCGCCACATCCGTTCATACTTTATCCGATGAGCGTGCATTTTTACAATAGTCCTGCAGAGTAGTTTTAATTGCGAAAAACTCCGAAGTAAGGCTGTCATGTCCAAAGTACACCACTCCTCTTCAAAGAATTTCCATAATCCATCTAGTGTGCGAGAACGAGAATGTACTGGCTCCCATTTTAACAATCCGATCGCACAGAAATACAGAGGAGCTGTGTTTGGCGTCTTCATGTGGATTAGCATGAATAACTGTTTCATTCTCCAGCTGCTTGAAGTATGCGATGGTTGAACACATATATGTGGAAGCAATTTGTTAGGGTACGACTTGTTGCAGATCTCTTTCTGGATAGTCCTTGTTCTCCAAGTTGATCCATATTCCTCTGTTTTCCAGCGTCATCAAATATAAAAGATATCCCTGGCTTCGAAATTCTAAATCCCCAATTCGAACATATATTTTTGATCTGAGTATATGATTTATGTACGACAGAAAGGGTTTCCAAATACTCTTTCTAAAACCGATACATTTTCTATCAACGAACGATAAACAATGTGAAAATGTAGCTCTGATACATACCGTTCCATCGCGGTATCATATCGGCTGTGGCTGTCACATGACTTGGTGAGTTGCATGTTCAAAATTGTTTTGATATAATGTACTTAAACCTCTGTATATGATAATAAAAAGACAATCAAAGAAGAATGGCTCTCAGTCTATAAATACGCTGTTTAGCAATAAGGCTAAAATGTGTAACTATTGGATTTTATGATCTAGAAAATAAAGGATTTTGTTTAAAGCAAAGGAGACACTAATTTAACAAACACATCAATTGTTTTCTTATTACAAACATTAATAACACTTATCTTCTGTTTAGTCTAGATATGAATCCTTGAACAGCCAATAACCATTTCAATAAAACAATTTTAAAGACCGATTATTTATACAATCACAGATACTTACCTACTTAAAAATAAATAAATTTACCAAATAAAAAAATATTTACAGTTTACATGTTAATTCAAGTCAAGTTGAAACTTCTATCAGCACCCCGACCCTAGTGGCTTAGCGGAAGTGCGAAGGCTTATAATGCAAAAAATCGGGTTTCGATACCCGTGGTAGGCACAAAACAGTTGGCTAATTGTGTAGCTTTGCACTTTACAACAAACAACGAGCAGACAGTTTATCAGCGATGACTATTGGTTATTACCAGTTTGCCAGTAATGATTATTGGCTAGAATTGCCAGTATAATATTTAGTACTTCAATCCCTTCAAGCACAGAGGATTTATCGTAACATACACTAATAATGCCAATAAAGGTAAAACTTTCTCACTGTTACTGGTAAAGGAAAAGCATTAGATATTTAATTTGTTCAGGTAAATTGATTTCGAATTATTTGAATAACACAGAACAGAAAAGCGTACTTATATAATGGCTATAGTAAAAATATCAAAAACATGTATGATAAAATAGAAGATTGATAGATTATGTTAAAATACGCTTAGCGCTTTTAACAGGTGGATCTGTATTAATTAGGGGGCAAACAATAATGGCTGTTAGTCTATAGAAACACAAGCTCCATTTATTTTATTATTTTAGATTTATAATAAAGACCACCAACGCTACAAAAGAAGCAATACTACCTGAAAAGGAGAAGAGATTCATAGGTAAACAAAGATGTTGAAGAGGATGTTTTATCGCTGTAGTCATCACGAAGTAATTGCAGAAAAACTATCGAAGAAAACAAACCACTGTCTCCTCCCCTGCTGATAAACCATAATAATTTATTACATACATAGCTTTTATATGAACCTCTGATCACGCTTGCGAATGTCGCCGTTACACATATTAAGACTTTTCCTAAGTCTTGGTAAGACAGCTTGTAGAACTAGCATTTAAGCATAAGACCATCAACATGTTCTTACGGTCACAAAAGCCAAAATTTTCTGGACTGTAACTGGTTTTTAGACGAGTTCAACTCCCTCGGCTGGTACCACAAAGTTACAGAAACAATCATTATTCTAAAGACAAGATGCATGGAGAGATGTGGTCAACTGCATGATTCAACTAAAATATTTTTTACTTCTGTTGCAGGTTTTCTGTGCACACTAGTGCAAGACCCCGCTGCTATTCAAAGTGCCCACCCACCGATTAAGTCCCAGCATGCACCTGACACACCATTCAGAGGAAAAGCAGAATAGAGCTCGAGGAGCCGCTAGCTTACCTGACGACACGACACTCACCTGATTCAGGACGTGTTATTTTGTGGCCCAGGCTTTCCACCTGATGAACGTGTTTGACTTCCCTATAAAAGCAGAAAAGTACTTCACGTGTGACGTAAACACATAGAAATTTGGTATACGATGTAGTAACAGTACGAATTTTGAAGAAAAAGTGTATTTATTAGCCTAGCAGATCAGATACACAAGAAGCTGACAGTTTTAAACACACCCAACATACTGTTTTTGATGTACGTGAAACCAGACTTTTTTATATAGCTATATATCTGATTCCGGAAGTCCTTCTCACCAGTACAGTACCACTAGGCTACACAACAACATACCCACACATTAGCGTAAAATGAAAACTTCAGCACACAGTTCCTGAAATTCAAGTTAAACCTTCTAGAAACAGTAAAAGCACATTTCTTACTACGGTTGTTGGCACGTTAAATAATGGAAAGGATATATTTCATGTGTAATAATAAGTTGGTTTCAATAATAGACTTTGAATTAGCTTTATTTGTGCAGTAAACGTGTTAAGTGATTGTGAGCCTGTTCCGATTGTATTATTGAAATTTGTCGCTGTTTCAGCGTTTAATCGAAATACTACACCTTATTCAGACCTCAGGCATTTGTTGTTTTTCTTACCTCGCCATAGCTTCTAATTGAAATTTCTTATGGAGTTTGACGGTCACTGTTTTAAAACGTGTTTAACGCTATATGTATGCGTATATTTCTTAATATATCCTTACCATGGAGATTTATATCGTAAAACGTGTTTAACGCTATATGTATGCGTATATTTCTTACTCCATCATTACCATGGAGATTTATATCGTCGTTGCTTAATATTCAATTGATTGGCAAATGTTATATTAACAGTTAATTAACTGTCGAAGATAGTTCTGTATATTACCCTGAAATCTTTGATCTCTACTTTAGGTGTTGATTACTGAAAACACAGTACAGTTTTAAGAGATTCCCGTGTTTTCTATTAATAATTCAACCAATAATACAAACCAATATGAAACTTAGTAAGGGGTTATAGGGTTCACAACACCACTTTTAGCAATTCTTCAGCACCGACTAACTAAAATCCTCCTTCACTGTGCAATTGCAGGTTAGCCTAGCAAGGCGATGTGATAGTACACGCCTTTAGTGGCTTCTGATTGGATTGCAAAAAATCAATCATTTGATGCAGCGCTAACAGGACGAACAGCAGCTCCATTTTCATTGTGTCTCGACGTTCTAAAGTGATCAGTGACGAGTGATAAAGATTTGTGAAACACTATGTCATATAAATGTTACAGTAAAAAACGCTGACGAATATCTTGCATTAGGTCTTGACTGTCGTTTAAAAGTCAGAACTGACAAAACAAGCTTTCTTTAACATAAAAGACAAATATATATTTTGCGTTCATTTGTTCTGAAAGAAATTCAATAAGATTATTGTAATGTAAAGTTTAGAATGGTTCTGAGGATTTATTTGAAGTTTATAAAAATGGAACTCAATATAGCATGTGAACATGTACAGTATCCGAGGCAGTTCACACTTTTTTTTTTTGCCTAACAGGATGATTCTAATATATAACTTGGTATTCCTCATTATTTCAAATATAATTTAAACTTGTTACGCATCTCCAACAATGTATACTATCCTTCATTGTAATTCACAGAATATAACTCGACAGCTTTGTACACCAGCTTGACTAATTACGCCAGTTCTTTAGTGGACAAGTACCCATTCTTATTTTAACAAATAAATATTTCGCAGTTGTATTGTAATTCTAAACCAGGGCGAGGCATATTTTCTTTATTAATATACAATTACTTTTTATCTCACGTAGTTGCTCGCAGAATTAGCATGAGCAGCTTAATTATCTATTCTTCAATAAACCCTCTCGCCATGTGGCTGAAAAGTTCAAATGCACCGCAGAAACTTAGCCAAAAATATTGAAAAAAACTTTAATGCTTGAAAAATCTCATCAGGAGTTATTAACTATCGAATGTCGTGCTTTTGATAATAGAGTTTTGATTAACGTTAATAACTACCGTAATAAAAAGCATGGCATTTATAGTTTTGATTATTAAACACATATTTCGTTTTTACGCGGATAAGGCAAATTAGCGTTTCGTGTACTACACTGTTTCGCTGAGAAACGTCGGCAAGCTGTGGTTTAGGATCTTGCGCGACAACAGTCAAAATTACTCATTCCCCGCCAGTAGCGCTGTTTTTATTATTATTATTAAATACAACTTCTTCAACTGAGTTCAACTCAGGAAGCTAAGCAATAAAAAAGCAAACAAAAAGAAATATCACGCGCCACTGAACACGACATCATGGTGGAGACGTTGTTTCCGGTGAAACTGATTGTGGTCTGGCAGAATGTATCGGCAAATAGGTCGCGACCGTGCCTTTACAACGCATTAACTAAATGTTTCGTTCATTTATTCCTTTTCTATCAACTGCAATAAATGATCAGGAGAATCCCTCTCAGATTTCTATGGAAAGATATCGCTTCAGATGTTTTACGCGTTGCATCAAATACTTTGTCTGCCTTGTCAACTTCGACTTGAAAAAAATATACACCTGCATTACAAACAAAGCTTCGCATAAACAAATTATTTTTGAATATCAAGATTTGATTTTGTAATTCACAAATAACATTTAAGTTAAAGATACAAATACTATGCGTTATATTTAAGAGGTTATATCTTTGTTAAAATTGCACATTTTGTGGTGTTTTTTTTTCCTTTGGAAATTATAGAAATTATTGTAATTATGGTTCTTCTTTATCTATACTTAAATGTATGTTTGTTTTGAATTTCGCACAAAGCTACACGATGGCTATCTGCGCTAGCCGTCCCTAATTTAGCAGTGTAAGACTAGAGGGAAAGCAGCTAGTCATCACCACCCACCGCCAACTCTTGGGCTACTCTTTTACCAACGAATAGTGGGATTGACCGTCACATTATAATGCCTCTACGGCTGAAAGGGCAAGCATGTTTGGTGTGACAGGGATTCGAACCCGCGACCCTCAGATTGCGAGTCGAGTGCCTTAACCACCTGGCCATGCCGGGCCTATACTTAAAGCTTAAATCGTAATACAAATAGATTTAACTTATAAATTATATGTTAATTTTATGTTTACACACGAAAATAATTCGATGTTTGTACACTTAAACTGAAAATGTATATATGGTTTCTGGTGTTATCCCAAAAGATAAATTATTGTTTTCGAAAATACGTGGTATTACACCTCAGTATTTTGGCCTCCTGTATTT
>NW_013665621.1:1384398-1386457 GCF_000517525.1 Limulus polyphemus
TTACACCTCAGTATTTTGGCCTCCTGTATTTCTAAAAAAAAAAAACTGATGCAAATTCATCCAGTAATTGATTACATACAAGCATATGAAAGCGACCCCTGTAATTTGCAGCTATACTTCTGCAAATTCGTTTGTTTGTTTTGAATTTTGCGCAAAGCTATTTGAAGATAATCTGCGCTAACCGTCCTTAATTTTGAATTAATAGAAGGGAAGGCAGCTAGTCAGCACTAATCGCCGCCAGCTCTTGGGTTACTCTTTACTAAAGAATGGTAGGATTGACCGTCACATTATATAACACCTCCAAGGCTGAAAGTTTGTTTGTTTAGAATTAAGCACAAAGCTGCAGAATGGGTTGTCTGTGCTCTGCTCACCACGGGTATCGAAACTCGGTTTCTAGCGTTGTAAGTCCGCAGATCCAAGGCTGAAAGAGCGAATATGTTCCGTGATAGGATTCGGTCTTGCAACCCTCAGGTTGCTAGTCTAGAACCATAACCACCGGGCCATGCCAGGCTTCAAATTTCTATTAGAAAAGGAAGACAGGTATTTCGTCGCCACATTTACTACAAAACTATGGTTGTATAGAGTTAATTTTATTTATTGATATAATTGAAATAATGTTTGCTTTAACTGATATGAAAAATCTTAATAAATCTTATTTTATTTTTAAAAATGGATTAACATACTTACACCTTGCACTAACCTATTAAGATATTACTATTTTTATCAAAGTGTATATTTCAGTAGGATAAACATGTTTGCTTCTTTGTTTTGTTGTTAGGCACAATGGGCTATCTGTACTGTGCCCACCACGGGTATCGCAACCCGGTTTTTAGCGGGGATAATTATGATGGAAATTAATATTAGAAAATACACAAATACACTGCAATTCAATATATACATAATACCTTAATGATTCTAAAACACTTTAAAAAATCAGTTTCACATCTTTAAAAAAACAATAGGTTGCACGTTTACTCATTTAAAGTGTGTAACTACTGTTGTGCAGTCGGACGGTACTCCAAGCAGACGAACTGAGTACTAGTCAATTCAGCCTTGTCGTATGTAGCATCAAATACTTACTCTGGCAACATCATTTCTTCATCTTTATATACAGAAAGGATGGAATTGTAAAACTATATGCTAGTAATTTCACGTCACGTGTCTTTTTAGTATACAAACCAGTATCTGACCTTTTGTTTTTGTGCCTGCATTAAAGGACGTACAAAAAGGAACAGACAGAATAAAGAAAACTTTACCACATGTACACAACATCAGTTGGAACTGTACTTAACTGTTTATGTCCCGCTATTTTAAACTAATCACTATAATCACCGAAAGCCACTTAAGGTAAGGCGTTCGTATAAAAGTCTGTGAAACAAGAATAAGACCAAGCAAATACAATGAAAGGAAAATTTTATGACGCTACGATGCCACTAAAAAAATTTGTACAATAGGCAATGTGAAATAATGAGAACTCATTCTTATTAAAGCCAGGAGTTATAATTGTTTTTGTTGTTGTTGTTTCATTTAACGGGTTCTTTAGTAGGCTACCTGTTCGAAAAAAGTCATCTTGATGTAATTATAACAAAGATAACTTCCGTTCTACCTTTACTGCTAAACTATTGAAATGAACTCGAAAAATTTTTATTATGGGTGGTTTTCATTTCATTAAAACACGAAATTCAGTTGTCACTGTTATCAATTTAAATTACATTTTTCATAAAATAAAATACCATTACTAAAAAAAAACCATTAGAAAACTGCAATCTGTATAAAACATGAATTTCTGCCTTTCCTTTTAACGTTGAGAGTAATATGCGTTTAGGACTGAGGACAAGTGAAAGTGTCGAAACAAATTTCCTATTCTTTCACGTGAAAGTGTCGAAACTAATTTCCTATTCTTTCACGTGAAAGTGTCGAAACTAATTTCCTATTCTTTCACCTGAAAGTGTCGAAACTAATTTCCTATTCTTTCACGTGAAAGTGTCGAAACTAATTTCCTATTCTTTCACCTGAAAGTGTCGAAACTAATTTCCTATTCTTTCACGTGAAAGTGTCG
>NW_013665621.1:1386885-1394099 GCF_000517525.1 Limulus polyphemus
AAACCTTCTGTAAACAGGGTGTTTCATACGGAAGTATAAAACCTTCTGTAAACAGGGTGTTTCATACGGAGGTACAAATATACGAACCTTCTGTAGACAGGGTGTTTCATACGGAGGTATAAATATAAGAACCTTCTGTAGACAGAGTGTTTCATACGGAGGTATAAGTATAAGAACCTTCTGTAAACCGGGTGTTTCATACGGAGGTACAAATATACGAACCTTCTGTAGACAGGGTGTTTCATACGGAGGTATAAATATAAGAACCTTCTGTAGACAGAGTGTTTCATACGGAGGTATAAATATAAGAACCTTCTGTAGACAGAGTGTTTCATACGGAAGTATAAATATGAGAACCTTCTGTAGACAGGGTGTTTCATACGGAGGTATAAATATACGAACCTTCTGTAGACAGGGTGTTTCATACGGAAGTATAAATATGAGAACCTTCTGTAGACAGGGTGTTTCATACAGAGGTATAAATATACGAACCTTCTGTAGACAGGGTGTTCTAAAGACAGGATGTTTCATACGGAAGTATAAGTATAAGAATCTTCTAAAGAAAGGGTGTTTCATACGGAAGTATAACTATAAGAATCTTCTGAAGAAAGGGTGTTTCATACCAATGATGAGAACCTTCCGAAAACAGGATGTCTTATACCAATATATTAAACAATACGAAACATCTAGACAGACAGCCTTTTAGAAATTACAGATTGTAAGCAGAGATATTGAAATAGTGAATTTCTGTAACCCTTCTACTAAACCACGCATTCAACTGTGATATATTTTTATTTTTGTACATAAATGACCATAAATATTTTACAAATATTCTAAGAAGTCATTTCAATAAATATTACTCACTTCGTTGAAAAATGTTGCCTTTAAAATTGTTCTATTAAGTAGATCTCCCATGAACTAAATACAAAGCTGACATCTGTCTGATAAAAACAGCGTGCATCTTAAACAAATCAAACATTCTTTACGATTTTTCTAACACTCAATTAATAGAAAGTTTTCAAACAACATAGTTATTATTCATTGTTTGGGTCGTGATATTTTGAACGTAGCAACGTTCTGTTCTAACTTTGGAAAAGAGGGCACATACAATCCAAATGTTTTGAAACTACTAACTGTTTTTTGTAATCAATGATCAGAGGCTCTGACACATATATATATACCAGCGGTTTTGTGAAATTTGTAAGATTTTATCTGGTTAACCAAGATTACTAATGATCCTACATCTAGATTAAACTACACTGACTAAACGATCATCACGCAGATCAGTTGAACCATCTTCAGTTCACGACAAAAACCACATCCATCCATGAGTCAACCACATCCATTCATGAGTCATAAATCAGATTCGTAACATTTTCAAAACGAGACCCAAAACTCGAGCGCTTTCGAATACTTGACTATTCTTTAGATTCGTAACGTCAATGTAGACTGGAAGGGTATGATTACAAAGAAATAAATCAACAACAGAGACAACTTTGGTTCATGAATATTCCTCCAGCAGTAGAACTACGTGGATGCCATCACCCATGCGGACTTAGTTGTGTAATATCTCATATATGGTACAAATATTTAGCTATGGTTATTCGGGCATAAGCTGTAAATATATGCAAGAGACATAGCTCATTTGTTTAAAAAAATGTCGACGTAATGTGTCATCGGCATGCAACATACGTAAGACGGACAAATTCAATTTCTCTAGTTTTATTGAACCAGTACAAATTGAAAATTTGTTAATTTGAATGTAGAAGTTTTGTTTGTTTCAAAATTCGTGCAAACTACACTACACAAAACGCTATCTGCGCAAAATCGTCCCCAATTTTGAACTGATAGATTAAAGGGAAGGCAGCTACACCAAAAGTACCTATCGCTAACTGATCGAATAGTGGAATCTGGTTGTTACTCTAATAGCGCACGCAGGCCACAAATTGTGAAGTGAATGTTTCATTAACGGACAGCGAACCATGAACCCGCAGATTCACAGTCTGAGTACGCTAACCACTAGGCCAGGCTAGGCCCGAATTTATAAATAAATGAAGTAGAGAAATGAGTTAGGACTATAATTTTCCTCATATTATAGATAGCTTTATGATGGGGCCAGGTATAAAGATGTTGAGGCTCCTATACGAACTGCACCTGCCTGGAGTTTTCAGCTGTGCGCCGTTTCAGTCCCTACGTGGGTTTGTTTGTTTGTAGTTTAGCACAAAGCTACATAATGGGCTATCTGTGCTCTGCCCACCACGGGTATCGAAACCCGGATTCTAGGGTTGTAAGTCCGCAGACATACCACTGTGCCACTGGGGGGCAAGAGACGCATTAGAAAGAGAGTTAAGAGAGTGGGGATTTATCATCAAAACACAAAAACCACCATCATCCACCACGAAACTGTTTATACGAATAATTTAGCGAAAGGCAGACTCATTCGGTAAAATTAACAATTCTCAGTTGAGAATGTTTAATTTTAGAAATATAAAGAAAACAGTTGAAAAACGATCATAGCCATCAACACCAAAGCTAAACTACAACAGAAAAGGTAAAATTAAGAAACGTCAAACCTTGAAAATGTTAAAAAATAACGCAGATCTTTTACATAAATTAGAATAACACCGTGTCCTGTATTGCCAAGTGAACAACACCGTATACTGTATTGGCAAGTGTACAACACCGTGTCCTGTATTGCCAAGTGTTCTACACCGTGTCCTGTATTGCCAAGTGTTCTACACCGTGTCCTGTATTGCCAAGTGTACTACACCGTATCCTGTATTGTCAAATGTACTACACCGTGTTATGTATTGCCAAGTGAACAACACCGTGTCCTGTATTGTCAAGTGTACTACACCGTGTTATGTATTGTCAAGTGTACTACACCGTGTTATGTATTGCCAAGTGAACAACACCGTGTCCTGTATTGCCAAGTGAACAATACCGTGTCCTGTATTGTCAAGTGTACAACACCGTGTCCTGTATTGCCAAGTGAACAATGCCTTGTCCTGTATTGCCAAGTGTACAACACCGTGTCCTGTATTGCCAAGTCCTCTAAAGTAGTGCTTCTCAAACCTTTTCAGCTTCGGACCACTTTGGCAAAAGACCTCACGGACCACTTACCGGTCTTACCCCACATGTCCTGTTCACTGGTATGTCTTCGGCCATGAAGTTGTGCGCCAGTGACCTGTATTTCGGACCAGCCTGCGAACCACCCGGAGGACTGTTACGAACCACACTTTGAGAACCATTGGTTTAAAGTACTTGTACAATTGAATAAATACGTTCCAAATTGTGTTGGTTTAACGGAGATATGGACATATATACAATTAGTGCTCACAATAAGTTATACAAGCTAAGTATATTTAGTAAACATGCTTTTAAGATTTACCAAGGCTGAAGATTTAACCTTTCATATTCTTAAATTCTGTTTTCATCAAAAGCTTCGTTGCTATATGCTACTGGTTAGTGTACTTACACGACCTCACCTATTCCTCTCGACTCGGTGTTACCTTTTTTCTTTAATTTAACTTCATTAACCTGCCAATGGCCTATCCGAATCAAAGTCCTAGCAAAAAAAGTGTTTGGTGGGTGATGAGAAAACATGAGGGGGGTCAGTTATTATTTCAAGTGGGTCGTGAAAAAAAAAGAAGTCGTATTGTTGAAAATAAACTCTCGTTCCGAAGAACATTAAAAAGAAAGGATTTTGACGAGAATAATTATCATCAAATAGTACCTTGCAGAAAGAAGCGTGCGCTCAAGTTCACGCCGAGCTTTCAAATCATAAGCGAAGATAGATAATAGACGTTTATAAAATGTGTTAGGATTAAAGCTGAGATAGTGCGAATGATGGCGGTGTTCAACTTGATAACATCAAAGAAATTATATGGTGATCTCTGCTACTAACTAACGGCTTCTACGGTTTCGTAGCGAAGAAAGGTTGCCCTTAGTAACCAAAGTACCTGTTATACTTTCTCAGTCTTATCTAACTTCGTCCTGCACGATCCGGATAGCTGCATTTCGTTTTATGGAATTTTTAACCTAAAGGAAAGAATAACAGAATATAAGTAGAACCCATCTTTGGTTTTTTTATTAGTTGTAATTACCTTGCTTGTTCTATAAGCCTGTCCGTCAAGTGAATCTGATGATTATGTGTGTGTGTATTCACATTGTGTCATTTCGCCATTTAACTTTGTCTAATTTCTCTGAAGTTACATTGTAACATTATCAACATTATTTACGACATATTAACAATGAAAGATCTGCCGATATTAATATTCTGAAATCATTGGCGTAGGAAGCAGTTTTGGAGGAGTCAGACCATTACCTCAGCTAAACAATCTGTTTCATTTTATAAACTTGTCTGATTATATGGACTTTAAGACCGTGCATTATTGGTTTGGATGTTGTACTACTCTCAAATAGCTATAATCTGGTTAGTAATAATAATAATAAAAAAACAATAAGTATAAAACTTCCGAGGTTTTAAATCTACAAATAAATATGAATTTCCATAAAACGAGTTACTGTATCTTTTTAGATCCATTACCAAAAGTATTCTATTTTACATAGCCGAAGGAAGCGGTAACGCCAGCCATGGCCTGACCACTTTTTCATAGCTTGTATAGCTACAGCTACTTGTGTGTATGCAGTATCTGTAGTTACAATGGCTCAAGATTCAATCTCATTGCATTAAATTGTCAAACATTTTATGAGGGGCATGTTCTCAAACCGCCTTAGAAATGACATGCTTTTCACACATCGTGTGTCACTTATATCCTAAATTAAACTGCAGCTTAATAAACCAAATAACAGTATTGAAATGTGTACTTTAAAAATCATTTGACATGGGTTAGCTTAAAAAGTACTGTAAACTTCCATCCTCACAAAACCTACAAAGTATTCCAGATTTGATAGCATAATTAAATAGGGAACCTCTCTGGCTGGCGAGGTCATTGGTTTGAATTCCCCTTCGGTTCAGTATACAATAAAAAAGATTAAAATTTTGAGATGAACTAAAAACAACTGTTTGTATTAGTGCACAACCACATTGGGATATATACTGTATTTACCGTGGGGAATCCATTTACGGATTTTAGCGTTGTAAGTCCGTAAACTTACCGTTATCCCATCGGAGGACAAAAACAAGTGAAACATTTCTATTTATCTTACTACACAAAGGTTTCAGTAATCATACCACGACTTTAAATATTCAAGTATATTTTACCGTATATTAACTTTTTAACAACAACAAAAAAAAAACACGTAAGTCGAAACATTTTTCTGGAATTATGTTGTGTCAACTCCGTGTCTATTTTGAAAACTTAGATATATTTCTAATAATATTACTTGTTCGTGATTCCACAATCGCTTGTGTTCCTGATACATGATTTAATTTGACACCCAGCTGTAGATGTTCTCTTCTCCAAGAGACATCCTTCTGTTCAAGTACAAATAGCAATAAACAAAAAAGAAGCGCTATAAATCATAACTGCACGAATGATGAAAAAAAAAACGTTGCGTGAATCACGTTGTCTAAGGAAATTTTACGCAAATATATATATTTCTGTTATTTTACACGTGAAAACGCCGATACAAATCTTTGTTATCTTAACAGTAACCAGGTCGTCCAAGAAATTGTATTTTTCTATAAACAGTTACTCTGTAACTAACTACACCAAATTACATTAAACACTTACCAATCCATTTCCCATCCATGTATAAAGTGTTTCTTGAGTTTTTAACAAGATGACAATGTGTTAATGAATCGTGAGGTTATTGTTACACAACAGAATCCAAATATATGCCTAAGACCGCTGTTCCAGTTGTTCAAAGCACTTATAACGAACTCACTCAGCGAAGGTAAACTTCCGCCGGCAAACATCTGCCTTTCGCGTGAGTAATATAAGTGGGACGTTCAGCTTACAATAGCCAATCACTTCCTGGCAGCTAATGAACATATCAGCTCCTCTGGGTGATATCATTGATCGAAGTTTTTTGTTCCAGTCCTTCGTGCTAATGCATCGTTACCTATTGAAAAACTAGTTAACTTATACATGAACTTATAATTGACAACCCCCTTCCAAGAGTTTATATATATAGTGTGTATACACATTACCTAGATACCTGCAAAAAATGTGTCGAAAAACCAAAGACAACAGTTGTTTTACGAGTCTAGTATCAGATTTACATTGTAAATCTTAAATTTGTTATTAAACATTTTTATTAGTAAGGTAAAAAAAAATGTGTTCATGGTTGAATCGAAGAGTTTGCTGAATAAGCTGATGATTCAACATATTTCATGTTTGAAGAAGCCTTATAGGTTTTGTTGATATGTGGTTGTTACTTCAAACAAACTAAAATATCGTATTAGAATACACAGATCTTCTTACAGGATTTCTTAACTTCTGGTATTGGTTTCCTTTTACATAGGTATAACGATATTCATCAGTGTTCTCTTTCCCACGAGGTACTAAAGGAAACACTGCCGATTTATTAGTTTATATTAATTCACAGAAATCAAAAATGAGCTGAATATTCTTTTGCTTGTTCTGGTAGCTGTAATATATATATATATATATATCACAATAAATCTAGGTGCTTATATACTCCACAAGGAATGGTAAAGACAGGTTTGTTTGTTTGTAGTTAACCGCAAAGCTGCACAATGGGCTATCTGTGCTCTGCGCACCACGGGTATCGAAACCCAGTTTCTAACGTTGTAAGTACACAGACATACCACTTTGCCACTGGTAGGCAAAGACAGTTAGTTGTCTTACTTAAGGAATGTCACTTGTGTTTTCAGATTTTTCAAGAGTTTCACATCTTATTTTTTGATCTATAAGTTCACATAAGGAATTTTAACGTTATATGACCTCAAGCATATTGCTAAGCCACCAGAGGGACCTATAATTCATAAGTTTCCTTTTTAAAGACGTGTTTTTCTGGGGTTTTTTCTTTAGAAAAAATATTGCCTTTTACAAATAACACGAAACATAAGATGAAAAAGTGTTAGAGAAATGTTACTACAATCGTTGTATCCCACTAAGGGCCCGGCATGGCCAGGTGGATAAGGCGTTCGACTTGCAATCTGAGGGTTGCGGGTTCGAATCCCAGTACCACCAAACATGCTCGCCCTTTCAGCCGTGGGGGCGTTATAATGTGACGATCAACCCCACTATTCGTTGGTAAAAGAGTAGCCCAAGAGTTGGTGG
>NW_013665621.1:1395099-1414835 GCF_000517525.1 Limulus polyphemus
CGTATCCCACTAAAATGTTAAAACTTAATATTCGAAATTTATATATATAATGAGGCTAATGTAAAGTCTAAAGACTACTAATTCATATGTTTTGTTGATTTTTATTCATCCACGAGTCTTATTTTACTAGGTTTAAAAAGTAGGAAAATTAGTTACTGTTTTGCGTTGCCTTAAAATTTACATACTAATCTGTTTTACCAGGAAAATGTGCAATAAACAGTGTTTCTACTGCTATTCTCAACGCACATATAGATATACAAGATATCAAAACATTTTGAAAATGTCGTAAAATCAGGTTAATGTTAATCGCCTTGTTTTGTTGGTTATTTTTTTATATTTGATAATTTTCAAAATAACCTGACATTTTTTAAACTAACTCTTACACTGGGTTTCGGCTGAAAATCCGCTGATAGTATACAGGTCTGTAATCATAACAAAGAGCGTTTATGGGATTCGAACCAGGAACCTTACCGTAACTTATTCTTGAATCAGGGTTACTATCAGGATTTCTTGTACTAAACGTACTAAATTTCAGGTTAAGTTTTGTTGCTATGGTGACTGATTTCGATTTTAACATACCTCGTAAATCATTCTTTATATATATATATATATATTTTCACAAAATTAATTGTTTTGCTATTATAATCATCATAACTGTAACGTTATTTCACACAAGTTCCGTAAAACAATATGATTTCAATTTTACATGTTCCGGAAATCATATTAATTATGATACAAACGTTCAAACTATACCACCGCAAGGTGAGCAAAACCCGGGTCCTAAATTGTAGCTTCAAAAGTTGGATATCCTCAAAACCTTTTTGTTATTAATGAATACAAAACTGTGTGTGTGAACATAATCTGAATCAAATACAGCTCCTGGTTATTCAGCGGGTTTAGCATGAGGGCTTATAATGCTAAAGTTCTGGATTTGGTCCCTGCGGTGGGCACAGTGCCCATTACGCAGCTTTGCGTTTAAACAAAGTCGAATACACAGGCTGCTTTTATTTTGCATTTTGTTAAAGGAAGAGGGCTTAGCCTAAACAAATAAAGCATAAGAAATTTTGTGGAACGCGTATTTAAAATGATAATATTTTTAAAAGGTGATAAAACAGTTTGTTTTGTTGAATTTTGCGCAAAGCTACTCAAGGGCTACCTGCGCTAGCTGTTCCTAATTTTGAAGTACTAGAGTAAAGGAAAGGCAGCCAGCCAACACCACCCACGACCAACTCTTGGACTACTCTTTACCAACGAATAATTTGATTGACCGTCACATCATAACGCTATTACGGTTGAAAGGGCAAGCATGTTAGTTCGACAGATTTCAGTCCCGCAGATTGTGAGTCGAGAGCCATGACCACTAGGCCATGCCAAGCTGTGATAAAATAGAAAAATAAAATTGCCACGAAAGAGGTCGACATATTAACAATTGTTTATTTCATCGAAAGAACACATCATATCGCAAAATCTACCACAAAGATTGTATAGTGGTTTGCGTATACTGGTTCTAAGGGATCACTGGCAGGATACGGTAATGAGCACCTGATTTTTAAGTGTTTTGTGAGTAATAACATACTCCAGTTTTATTCAAAGTTGTTTTCCTTTATATTATTGGTAATAATGTTTAAAATCACTTTGGATGCTATAATTCTTCACATTTACGAATATTATGTAGCATTTCTAGCTTTATATTTGAATTTAGGTCTAACCTAAATCTCTTGAGTTGACCCAATTGAATAAGATATTATTGGGTTTATAGTGCGGTCAAAAATTTCGTTTCCAACTGACGAATTAATTGATTGTTGTCATTATTTGAATTAATTTTCTTGTGTATTGATATATGACCTTATGTACTTTGTGTCGGTATGTTCTATATGATTTGATTCATAATTTATGATGCCGATAGATCAGCGGTAAGTTTACGAACTTACAATGCTAAAACCCAGGGCTTGAGTTTCCGCGGTGGACAGAGTACAGATAACCAACCCATTGTGTAGCTTTGCAACAACACTAGTTTATAAGTCACTTTTTAGTTGTGATATATGTAGTTAGCTTATTTCTGATCAGTACGTATTAATGATAAATAGCCTGTATTTGGATTTTTATATTTTTAAAGATAACATTATAAGATACATGAACACAACACAGTTTACTGCAATACAATATGGTAAACTGATGGTTGTAACGTCTGTAATCGTAGCTAGTGGTATCGTCTTACATTATAAATATGCGGCATGTATTTACTTTACAATAGTGTTTGTTTCAGAAATTTACGCGTAGCTACGCATAGGCCATTTTCACTTGACTGTACCTAATTTTGAAATGTTAGACTAGAGAGAAGACAAATATTCAATAATACTCACTACCAACTCTATGGTTAGTCCTCTTTGATCAAATAGTAGGATTTAACTCTCAATTTTTAGTTTTCTCATAGCCACTTCGACAATAGTTCGCAAACCATGAATTCTCGTATTCACAGTGTGGCCACATTAGCCACTATGTCACAACTGGTCCCTTTACTAAAGGTTATATGTACCGAAAACAAAATAGACTAAACTAAAACAAAAAAAGATAAATCAACAATAGGCTGGGTTAATTCGGATTAAAACAACAAACAATCTTAACACTGATTAAATTCGACTTTTAATCCATGAAAGAGAAAGGCTTCCTTAATACCTAAAGTTTCTAATTTCTTCATCTTTAATCCCGAGTTTAATGTTTGCAAACCACCGACTTGAGCGGGGGGTATTCTGTGGACACAGGAAGTAATTGACCTGAATTACTCGTTCTCAAACTCTATATTAATCCAGCATATTTCTACATTACATATACAGTATTTCAGCTTTATTTTTACAATGTTATGTTTCACTTTGAGCTCAGTGTTATATAATATCCACCGAGGGAATTACACTTTGCTAGGTCGTTACCTGCTTGCAAGACATGTTGGAGCTTGGCATGTTTATCGTAAGATCAATTTCTTTTTTAGTGACCTCACATTTTCGGGCTGTGTATACGTCGGTAAGAACTGGTCTATACTAATTAGTTGCGAGTCATTACTGGTGAAACTGAAAGGCTCTCACAGTGTGTGTTCTGTAACCCCACAATGAATCAGTTGAACTTCTGCAGCTCCGATCACAACTCTAGCTAACTTCATCGCCGCTTTTACTAAGAACGGAAAAAATACCAATTCATCAACTTTATTTCACTTTTAAGGTATCATTCTAGGATAAAATGGGTCATTTTTTCACGTTATTCTTTCAAAATCATAAATCATTATATTATTTTGTTCTACATTTCCTCTTATTGCGAATTCTTTAGCGAAAAATAATGAAAAATGTTTCTCAAAAGTGCAGTTTTTTGAGAACTCTGCACTTTTGAAAAGATCTCTCAGTAAAGCGAAATGTAAAATGATTTGTTTTTACGGATACAAAAATAGATATGTTTCCAAAATCAGTGCGTCGTTAGGTTCCCCTAGCAACATCTTTGTAAAAAAAACAGTGCGTCGTTAGGTTCCCCTAGCAACATCTTTGTAAATAACAGTGCGTCGTTAAGTTTGCCTAACGACGTTTTTTGCAATACGTGACAGTTTTGAACCGTCGTACGTATTCATTCAAAAATTATCACCTTATAATGATTAGTAAACCTAGTGAAACGTTATGTTTTAAAAAGTTTTTTTAAACATATTTACCTATCTATCTGTAAATAACAATATTTTTAGATTGGAAAATTCTTCCTACAACTTATTAAAGGAGAATGTAGATACCAAAACTATATTATTAATTATGTATCAAAATATATGTACTGAGAAAAAAAAATATACGAAGTTCTTGATTGTTTTAATGAGAATACAGATTATCAGGCCATAAAGTTGAAGATACTCACATAATGACTGAGAGCTGAAAGCAGAACTGAACTTTCGAGGCCCAACTTTTTTCCAGTTTATCCTTTCGAGCAACTTGGTTTCATGATTTATAGTTTACGTGTGAAATTATGCTTATAAACTCCAAAAGCGTCAAGATACGTGTCTGACATTGTGAACGTTTGAATTAACAATTAAAGTTACCACCAGCAAAAGTAATAAAACAGTTAAACTTTAATACCATGAATTTAAACAAGATAAGTTGGAACACACAAATTGGTGAAAAAGAACTCACCTCATGAGGATTACAAGTAGGTACCTTAAATGAATGGTGCACAGAACGTGCAAAGAAAATGTCAACACAGACAACTTTTAAACTCCTTTCAGTGGATAGTCATGACGATAAATGAAAATTCAAAAATAATTGTCACGTTATTTTTCAGTTTTTGAAAGCTCGTGAAGCAATGGGCCTAATAATTTGGATTAAAATCACGCTGATTCATATTTACTTTGAATATTAGGCCATTTTTAATTATATACTACAATTATAGTTAAATATGTCAAATTGAATCTTATTGGGGATTACATGCAACTCTATCAAGTTCTCTGTTTGAAACAGTAACACAACATTAGCATAAGCTATACACGTAGTCAGTCCCTCGGTGGGACAGCAGTAAGTCTTCGGATTTACAACGCTAGAATCAGGGGTTGGATTCCCCTCGGTAGACATAGCAGATAGCCCGATGTGGGTTTGCTATTAGAAAACACCCACCCTCTATACACGTAACAGGAAAAACTGTAATTATCAGTATTGAATATGATACCCTTGGAGGTGTTTATTTATCACTGATCAGCAGGTTAATTAATTCTTACAGTGTGGAAGCAGACAGGTTATTGTTATACTAGAACAATCATAAAGGTGATGTAATGATTTTCGCTCCATTTTTAAACGACTGTTTATGATAAATTACAAATAAATCATATAGTAAAGAAGTGGACCAGTATTATTGTTTGGTTAAATTGTTAATTAAGAACACATTTTAGCCAAAAAATCTTGTTATCTTTACTTTCTTCTGAGAATTACTGTATGTGTTCATTAAATATAGATTCTAACCTGTGGTGACATTTTATTAGTTTTGTGTCTTTCAAACTCAATACTTACACAGCAGTATTTGAGAATCCAAGGATTTATTGTTCGCACCCTGTTGCCACAAAAACCCTCCCCACACTTTGGTCCTGGATGTTCTATAAGAGTGACAGTAAAATTCAAATATGCAATCAGATAAGAATAGCCAGAGATGGTGGGTGCTATTGACTATCTCCCTTCCCTTTAGCCTATAACTCTAAAATTAGGAACGACTATGTGCAGTTAACCCTCGAAGAGCTTTGAGCGAATATTCTGAAAGAAACAAGAATACGTCAACCCTTCTCTGAAGTTATTAACACAAAATAAAAAACATAAATATTTTGTCCATTTAAGTCAAACATGAACAACGCAATAGATATACGAGATGAAAGCATTTTAATTCTTATAAGTATTATAAGAATGATATTTATCACGTTACATAACAAAAGTATGTAATCATGACTAATTATGAAGTAACATAAGAAACAAGTAAAATATAGCATTTTAGTGATGTTCTTGTTGTTTCTTATTAAGCACAAAGCTACACAAAGGACTATCTGTGCTCTGCCCACCACGGGTATCGAAACCCGGTTTCTAGTAGTATAAGTCCGCAGACATGCCACTTGGGGCGGTCTGATGTTTGTCGCTACACTAGGTTTTTACAATAAAGTGAAATACACAAAAGCAAGATGGAGCTCTGAAATAATACAAAATTAGAACTGTACTGATAATAATTCATGGTGAGCTATTTGTTGGTAAGGCGGGAAAACTAACAGCTCTTACAGACGTTTCGTTACATTAACTAGAACACCGACACGTGCTGGGCCTGGCATGGCCAGGTGGTTAAGGCGCTTGACTCGCAATCTGAAGGTCGCAGTTTCGAATTCCCGTCGCACCAAACATGCTCACCCTTTCACCCGTGGGGAGCGTCATAATGTGACGGTCAGTTCCACTATTCGTTGGTAAAAGAGTATCCCAATAGTTGGCGGTGGGTGGTGATGATTAGCTACCTTCCCTCTAGACTTCCATTTCTAAATTAGGGCCGATTAGCACAGATAGCCCTCGTGTAGCTTTGCACGAAATTCAACACAAACCAAACCTGACACGTACTATTGCTTTAGCACACTTTAAGCGGATATAAGGGATACCTGTCCAGCAACGTTAAAGCTACTAAAGCTCATTAAAAACAACTACCTAGAACGTAAAATAGTTATTTGAATGCAGGGTCATTTTATCCAATAGGCAAAAGGGGTACTTGCCAGGGCTCACCGTTGTCAAGAGCCCACCGCGCGTTGCTGATACAATAATAATCAATAAGCGATGAAATGTATAAAAAAATAATAATAAAGCCGTTTTGTAATGTAATTTCCTAATTTATTTCCTTATTGTTTTACCACTAGTTGATTTAGTTTATCAATTTGTATGGTATTTTCTTAAAAGCTTGAGTAAGCAAAGGGGGTCCACTAGTTTATACTTCGTCCAGGGCCCACTACTGCCTTAACACAGCACTGTTTGAATGTAATATATTTTTCAAATAAGGGATCAAGAAGTCAACACTGAACTTGATCCTCGTTCGGATCTATGAACGAAACACAACAAACTAATTATGATTTCCAAAAACCGTAAAATGTAATATATTAATGTGATTATCATAGAGCGATCTATATAAGATTTTATTTTGTGGGAAGTGCATATAGATTTTTTCACACGGATGCAAGGGCTATCCTTTTAAGATAAATCATAAAGTAGTAACATATTTATGTTTTAAACACAATTTTGCTAGTTTAAGTTTAAAGCGATGAACTTTTACCGTAAAGGTTATCTTACTAGTATAAAAATATTAAATCTGCGGAGTTTTATTTATGAATTTCTTTTTCTCGCCAAAATATGAATTCCAGGGAAGAAAAGGTTAAGTAAAGGCCTAATCTATTCTTTGATTCGCTACTTTCACTGCAGCCGACTAACTAGCGAAGTAACTAAGCAAAATAGGCCTCGTATAGTAATGGAATATTTGGTTTTGATGTATAATCCTTTAGTAGCGAATCAAGGAATA
Organism: Limulus polyphemus; assembly: GCF_000517525.1. Taxonomy (NCBI): domain Eukaryota; kingdom Metazoa; phylum Arthropoda; class Merostomata; order Xiphosura; family Limulidae; genus Limulus; species Limulus polyphemus. The sequence goes on from NW_013665621.1 coordinate 1,402,138, forward strand.
GATTAGACTTTTACACCATCTTTTCTTCCCTGAAATTTACGTTTTGGTGAGGAAAAGTAATTAATAGCTAAGTAATCAGTTAGTCTGCTGAATAATAACGGATAATTAATTGTAAAAGTATGTCACATGTTATCCAAACACCTAAAGTCTTTTAGGTTACTAGTAGTGAGCAAAGGACTATACACCCAAACCAAACACATTAATGTGGACTTTGTGTGTTTTTGTAAGGATTTCGCGCAAAGTTTTATATGAACTATCTGGGCATAGCCGTCTCTAATTTTGAAGTGATAGACTAAAAGGTCACTCTTGGGCAAATGTTTTGGTTATCAAAACGTCAGAGCTATCACTACCTCGGAAAGAAAATCATTAAAAAACACTATAGTTTCAGATGTCTAAGAACAACTAGCATAAATCTTGATGCAGGACCTTACAGCTTTTACCTATATGTAATGAAAATAACATATATAGCCTCACTGTCCACCTGAACTTTATGCTGAGAAAGGCAGTTATGGGATGATGTCATCATGTCAATTTGACAGGCAGACCCGGTTGCATACATATATGAGATGATGTCATCATATCAATTTGACAGGCAGACAAGGTTGCATACATATACATCTTGTCACACTCGCAGCGGGAAGAAGCGATGGAAAAATATTTGAAAAAGTGAGATAAACCTTTGACATAATGACACATGCTGTTATATTCATGAAGTTACGTCATTGCATAACAAATCCCAGTTAAGAACATACAACAACATAAGTGACAGTAAATAAAAGTTTGCCTAAAACTTTTAAAGAAAGTAATTTTTAACCTTTTTCAACTCCATGGAAGAAGTTTAGATCTTAATCAGTGATACATCTTACACTAAAATGCAGCAAAAGATTGCGACTGTTGTGATAGCGGTCGCTAGTTGTTGCTGCACCTCAAGTGCTACATGGTGTATCGATACAAAAATAGTCACAACGGTTGTTGATTCTTGCTGCACCTTCAGTTCTACATGATGTATTGCTACGAAAACGGTCGCTAGTTGTTGCTGCACCTCAAGTGCTACATGGTGTATCGATACAAAAATAGTCACAACGGTTGTTGATTCTTGCTGCACCTTCAGTTCTACATGATGTATTGCTACGAAAAGCTATAAAATCATAATTTGATTACATATGTTTCTGTGCATATTCAATCATATTGCTAATACTCAGAAGTTAAAAATATAACTCACGAAAATATTATAAAAGTATGATTTATCTTTGTAAATATATATCCAAATGTAACTTGTTTGCCCATCTTTTGAAAAATCATCTACAACATAGACTGAGATTAATCCAATACGTTAGGTAACTGTAAAATATAAGATACTACAAGACTGAGGAAAGAACACAAAATTCATGTTTCATAGACATAACTACCACTATTACTTAACAATTTTTGAATTTCCGAACGTAGAAAACACAATTACAAGAAACGCCTAAAATTCGCGACTTTGGAACGTGGAAACAACTTTACCAATAAGTATATAATTTCTATTTTTCCACAACGATTTAAATTCAGTAATGTATTAACCATCGTTAGTTTCGAAGGAACTGTAAGAGAATATTTTCGAAAGACAAGGTGGCTTAGAAAGATCTTGATTTTTAAAACCCCGTATTATGCTACCGTTTCTTTTTCTTCGCCAGTTCAAATAAAGAAGTTAACAAACTGTTGCTATGCTTCTGAAACTGTCCTCTCAGCATATGTAATAATACAATATAAAGATCAGTCTCAAGTTGCTAAGTTTTACTGAATGAAGCATTTTTTACGCTATGTTAAGTAGAAAGGAAGATTATTCTTGGGCTGCTAAGTTTTACTGAATGAAGCCTTTTTTACGCATATGTTAAGAAGAAAGGAAGATTATTCTTGGGCTGCAGTTTTACTGAATGAAGCATTTTTTACGCATGTTAAGTAGAAAGGAAGATTATTCTTCTGCTAAGTTTTACTGAATGAAGCCTTTTGTTTACGCATATGTTAAGCAGAAAGGAAGATTATTCTTGGGCTGCTAAGTTTTACTGAATGAAGCCTTTTTTACGCATATGTTAAGTAGAAAGGAAGATTATTCTTGGGCTGCTAAGTTTTACTGAATGAAGCCTTTTTTACGCATATGTTAAGTAGAAAGGAAGATTATTCTTGGGCTGCTAAGTTTTACTGAATGAAGCCTTTTTACGCATATGTTAAGTAGAAAGGAAGATTATTCTTGGGCTGCTAAGTTTTACTGAATGAAGCCTTTTATGACGCATATGTTAAGTAGAAAGGAAGATCATTCTTAGGCTGCTAAGTTTTACAGAAAAATTTTATTGCGTTGAAACGCATTCAAAAAACAAAACAAGTGTTGTCTTTTCCGATTGGAGATGGACTAATACTTTTCAGACATTTGAAATGACTAGTATTATCAAATAAATCGAATTTTATCAAAAGGAACGAGCGCGGGTTGGCTCTGTCGTAGAGCTCTGGATATCGCAGCTGGCTAGCCGGGTTCGAATCCGTGCGGTACTACACATTATTACCCGCACTTTAAGCCACGTGTGCGTTCTAAGAGTGACAGTTAATCCCAATAGCTATAATAAAAGAGGGATTCCACGTCAAAGTTTACCAGTTTCAAGTCTCAGGTAAGTACTGAAATTAAAACGTGTCTTGTGGTGTAAAATAAGCCTGGCACTTAAAAGAGTTGTTTTTCTATAAACGTGTGAGTGAAAAAGTTGTGATTTTCTGCTTTCGGTTACTTCCAAGCAAACTACTGTTAGGTTATATACCGTTCTTTTGGTTATTTCCAAGCAAACTACTGTTAGGTTATATACCGTTCTTTTGGTTATTTCCAAGCAAACTACTGTTAGGTTATATACTGTTCTTTCGGTTATTTGCAAGCAAGCTATTGTTAGGCTATATACTGTTCTTTTGGTTATTTCCACGCAAGCTACTGTTAGGCTATATACTGTTCTTTTGGTTATTTCCAAGCAAGCTACTGTTAGGCTATATACTGTTCTTTTGGTTATTTCCAAGCAAGCTACTGTTAGGCTATATACTGTTCTTTCGGTTATTTCCAAGCAAGCTACTGTTAGGCTATATACTGTTCTTTTGGTTATTTCCAAGCAAACTTATTTTAGGTTATATACTGTTCTTTCGATTATTTCCAAACAAACTTCTGTTAGGTTATATACTGTTCTTTCGGTTATTTCCAAATAAACTTTGTTATGCTATATACTGTTCTTTCGGTTATTTGCAAGCAAGCTACTGTTAGGCTATATACTGTTCTTTTAGTTATTTCCAATCAAACTATTGTTAGGTTATATACTGTTCTTTCGGTTATTTCCAAGCAAACTTATTTTAGGTTATATACTGTTCTTTCGGTTATTTCCAAACAAACTTATTTTAGGTTATATACTGTTCTTTCGGTTATTTCCAAACAAACTTCTGTTAGGTTATATACTGTCCTTTCAACAGCAAGAAAACATAAACTGTATACTCACTTTGATATTTTTATTTATATATCGTATTCCAGTTTTATTTTACAGTTTTAAAAGGCTTGATCATGACTCTCACAAGTCATTATATTTTATCATAGAAACTAATACGCTCTGTCAATTAGTTGTTACAATTTAAGGCAGATATAGTGTCCAATCTGCAGATTGATTTACTTTTCCTTGTTTAATTTAAACAAACAATATATTTTATCATAGAAATTAATACGCCCATGTCAATTAGTTGTTACAATTTAAGGCAGATATAGTGTCCAATCTGCAGATTGATTTACTTTTCCTTGTTTAATTTAAACAAACAATATATTTGTGTCCTTGGAAAGTGTAATAGTATAGTTAGGGATATATATATAAGTTAACAATACACTGGTTTTCTATTTTAATATGGCGCGGGTTTGCCCTGTGGTAAGTTTTTGGATTCCAAAACTGAGCAATCAGGCTCGAATCTGTGCGATGCCATAAAATATACCCCGCACTTTAGACTGCGGATACATTATATACGTGTGACAGTCAATCCCTTATCGTGGATTGAAGAGTGTTGCTGACTGGCTGTCTTTCCTCTGGTCAGTAGTTCAAAATTAAGGATCACCTCAGATAGCTTAAGTAACGTTGCCATAAATGCATAAATGCAAATACTAAAAGAAAGTGATCACATGCCTTGGAATTCCCGAAGTACTCACATCAATACGTGTATTTTTATCTGCACACAATGCTTGCTTTAATCCAACTATTGATTGGTGCTAGCATTAATCCAATGTTTTCTTGGTGTAGCGTTAGTTCAACCATTATTCGGCACTTGCCCTAGTTTAACCACTTACTGATTCTAGGGTTAGTACAACCGTTCCTAGGTGCTAGCATTAATCCAATGTTTTCTTGGTGTATCGTTAGTTCAACCATTATTCGGCACTTGCCCTAGTTTAAACACTTATTGATTCTAGGGTTAGTACAACCGTTCCTAGGTGCTAGCATTAATCCAATGTTTTCTTGGTGTATCGTTAGTTCAACCATTATTCGGCACTTGCCCTAGTTTAACCACTTATTGATTCTAGGGTTAGTACAACCGTTCCTAGGTGCTAGCATTAATCCAATGTTTTCTTGGTGTATCGTTAGTTCAACCATTATTCGGCACTTGCCCTAGTTTAACCACTTATTGATTCTAGGGTTAGTACAACCGTTCCTAGGTGCTAGCGTTAAAATAACCTTTCCTTGTAGCCAGGATTACCCCGATCCTAGGTGTTAGTCCATCCTTTCCTTGGTATTACCACTGGTTCCGAAATTCCTTGTCCTTTTGTCTTGTTAAGCATAAAGCTGCAGTATAAGTTATCTGTGCTCTTCCCATCGAGGGTATCAAAACCGCATCTTTATCGTTATAAGCCCTCAGACGTACCACTGAGCCATCAGGAGGTAGCAATGTCTTAGTGCTTGTGTTATACCTACATTTCCAGATATTAGTTCTCTTTATAATATACAGGAGTTGAATTATTTAAACATTTCGACCTGATTATTAGCACTGTTAACTAGCGACAAGAAGCGACAAAATTTTATCTCATATCGTTAGTTAAATTTTATGAGCATATAAATACACCATTATTATTTTCGAAATTATAAATAATACTTTTAGATTAACGGGTTCCAACGCGAAGAACAAGTGAAATTTAATGAAGATTGTTGAGTACTTGGTAGTTTAACAAAACAGAGTGCTTGGTAGCTTAACACTAGGAACTAGTTTGGTGAGAGTTGTCTTATCTTTATTGACCATTTCTAAATGTGCATGTATGTTGCGATTTTCATAAAATTCCGGAAGATATAGTTAAGCCTATTATACACATTTTGGCAAAACATTTTGTAATCAAAATTCACGAAAATAATGTAAAAATTAACCTCCCACGCATAAACATGACACTAATACATTATTAGAGTCAAATTCTAGGTTTCCCTTGCAAGATTTAACGCAGGATTGTTTCACGTTTGCACATTAAAGAAAAAAGAGCGCGTAGGCTTCTTTATTGGTTTTGTGAAACGTTATATTCCTGCTTGCGCACGTTAAACTTGATACAAAAGCACGACATAATAAAACTTATGGGAGAAAAGTTAATCACCTCATCCCTCAGGTCAAATCCATGAGTTGTTGGAACGTGAGCGACTTGTTTTGTGTGTACTAGTGACTCCATATATATAAAAAGTGAAATGACCTACGTACGAACAGAAGCCAAAGATGGACAGTACTTGTTTTTTGTTTTTTTACAGAGAAATACATTAATTAACATCAAAATAACGTGTATATAAGAAATAAAAAAATGCTTATATACACACATCAGATAATAACTTTAAGCTTTTAAATTACATACTATAAAAGTTTGATAACAAATCTAATGATCTTGGGACTTATGATATTAAATGTGGCATTAATGGTATTCAGTAGTCTAATTGTTTGTTTTCTAGACTGACAGCAAGACAGTCAGACAACAACGAATCTGTACAGTCTTTATTCAAAGCTGAGACAACTGGCACAAGGTACGCTTCTTTGCTTTGAAAATTAGGCAAATGATCTCACTGTAGATTACAAAATCTGTTGTGTCTCTCGATGGGTTAGCCGTAATTTTACAGTCTTACTACGCTAAATTTCAAGATTCGATTCCCTGTGATGAAGAGAGCGCATATAACCCATTTTGTAGGTAGCTATGCGCTAAAATAACAACTAACCAAATAGCTAGGAAAGTAGCAGCTCTCGCTCGGAAGAGAATGTGTTGTTTCTTTTTTTGTTGTCGTTGTTGTAAGTTACACAGTCTATTAAGAAATATTTTTGGAACGTATTTTGTTTACTTTTAAGTAGAAACTTTCTCTTCAGAAGAGGTATACCATTTTGTATCATAACAACCAAAAGCAAAGTCAGCCCGAATGATTAGAGATCCAAATAAATTTTTGTTTGCCATCTGAAACTACATCTATTAAGACATATTTTTGGAACATATTTTGTTTACTATTCAGTAGAAACTTTCTCTTCAGAAGAGGTATATCATTTTGTATCATAACAACCAAAACCAAAGTCAGCCCGAATGATTAGAGATCCAAATAAACTTTTGTTTGCCATCTGAAACTACATCTATTAAGTAATATTTTTAGTAAAGGGGAAAAAAATGGTAAAGGACATTTTTTTTGTCAAAATTTTTACTGATCATAATAAAGAAAGAAAACGCAACGGCAACATAAAATAAAAACTATCGTTTGTATACACTTCATTAACTTTCTTGAAACTTTCAGAAAGATAAGGAAAAAAGTTTGGTTCGTGAAAAAGAGAAAAGGGGGGGACGAGGAAAAAAAGAGGAAGGGAGGCACAAAATGGAAAATAAGAAAAACGGGAAAGAAAGTGCGTATTAATGGTTTTGTTGCTGAAACTGCACCGTTTTAGGGAAAAATCTGTAAAATTTTCTTATCTTTAGAAAAGTGTTTCTTCAACACTGAGAAACAATTTTAACATTATCGTTTCGTTTCGTTTGAAGTTAAGCACAAAGCTACACAATAGGCTATCTGTGCTCTGCCCACCACGGGTATCGAAGCCCGATTTCTACCATTATCAAAAGATGTCATTGCACTTGGCTTGGAGATTCTTTTACACTATTATTTACACACACAAAAAAAGTGTCAACTATAAAAATAGTTACAACACTTAATTACTATTACATTCGAAACGATTGAGACGAAACATTAATCAATCTACTTTTTATTGCCTCTTTCCGGATGCAGATATCAATTGTACACAAGAGTAGATAAACAGCCTCTAAATGTTTCTATTGTTAGTATCCCCGCTAACTCAGCACTAAGCTTAAGGGCTTATAACATTAAAATCCAGGGTTAGATTACTCGCGTTGTACACAGTGTAGATAGTCCGCTGTGTAACCTTGCGGTTAACAACAAATAATCAATTTGTCGTTAGTAACGAAAAATACGTTATTATAATCACTTTGTTTGTTTATTGTTTATTTGTAATTAAGCACAAAGCTACACAATGGGCTATCTGTGCTCTGCCCACCACGGGTATCGAAACCCGGATTCTAGCGTTGGCTATGATATGGCATTTTAAAAACTAATAATAAACAATCAACATTAATAAGTAATTTAAAATGAGAGATGTGTTGCTTCATTAGTAAATAAAAAATCAGATCACTTATTTGATCCTTTCCTTTCCATATCATAGCATTCATAAAGGACAAGAAGATTTTCTCAACTGCACACTTAAACTATACAAATTAGAAAAACAGTTCATTTGTCATAATTATGTTATGAAATTAAATAGTATTGTTTCCGATTACATTTTCATTTTTCTCTCTATAAATACACGATAAATAAGTATGTCAAAATCGTTCTTTAAATCAAACCAAGATACGTCATTTTACATTAGACGAATATCTTAACGTTAATAAACTTCATTGTTCTTTAATAGAATGCTATACATTAAGCGCATTTTTTTTTATCTATCATTTAATTTGTTTAATTCATCTATTCTTAGAGAACAAATACAGACATTTGGTCTCCAAAATTCCATTTGAAATCAGGTCTGCATTACAGTTACGCTTGTCACTGTCAAGTTGTCAGTTTAAATAATTAATCATCAAATAATCAGTAGACATTTACAAAGAAGTATTTATAATGAATCATGTTAAGTCACATGAATATTAACCACTTGGCAGCCTTGTCTACTTAACCCTTACTGAAGTTATCCAGCAGCGAGGATAGGCCAAAATTGTTTAAAAAATATGTGGTTTCATTTCCCGCACTCTATCATATTGAGAGTTATGTTGTGAGACTTTCAAGGCAATCACAAAATGATTAGGATGTGTATTACGTCAAAAAGAGAACGCATGCTCCGATGGTGTTTCAAAAATTCCATTTCTTTATCCGATTCAAATTTTAAGATAAAAAGTATATATATTTATAATTAGATTTTATTAACCTGTGTGTGGAAGCACATTATTATAATATAATAGTAAACTGACAAACAACGATTGATACGTAATAACGAATGAGTTTATTTTGGGGAATATATTACATGTTTCGAAAGAACAATGGCATGTAGTATATCCCCCCCAAAATAAACCCCATTCATTATGCTTATAAAACGTTGTTCGTCAATTTACTATCTTATTAGCTTACAAAATTCATTTGACTAATTAAATGATACGCCTTGCTTTTTACAGAAGAATAGGACGACACTTGTGGTAAGTTGGTTTAAGACTATATTCTTCACAGCTTTTTTGCCAATAGATACTTTGAGAAGACCATGCATTTTTTTGTCAAATTTAATGAACACATGAGAGAAAGTAACATTACCTGTTAGAAAGTTACAATATATTATGTCACTGTTGCACCTGGGATCAACAAGCACCCCCTTTACAGACATCAGACTATCTGAAAAACACACATAACAAGGAAATTTCAGTAACAATAAAAAAATAATTAAAGGTTATACAAACTATAATACTGACAAGTCTTTAAAAATATGCAAATGAATTTATAATTAGATTTAAACGCACAACCATTTTAGAAACTGATAAAAGATACTTCCTTAACTTCATTTTTTCAGTACGAATGGCTAATGAAGAATTTCATTTGGTTACAGAAAGTTAGTTGCAGTTTAAAAGAACGATGCGCCTAATGCAGTGGCGTGTCTTCCCATCGTTACAGATGGTATGTTTTCCACGTAAATGTAGTACACAATAAATTTCCAACCATTCGACAGTGCAATGCTGTCATCATGATACTTATGACTGAAGGCTTACGTCACAGCCCTTTTCTAGAAATGGTATTCTTATAGCAAGACTGTTAAATGACTTAAAGCCAACCAACACAAAATTTCGAATAATGGATGCTTCATTGTTCTAGGTGAGTGGAAAAATCCCACAACATGGGATTAAGTAAGCAACAAGATCCAAAACCACATCTCAAATCATTCTGGACCAACATTCTCATCGATAAAGTGAAGACTATAATTACGAAAGAACCCCTCTGACCCCAGAAGTAATTACAATATAGCTGGAATATCTCCTGGTACCATTAATGAGAAAATAAGCAAGAACTTGAAGCTGGAGAAAGCTTATAAACTTCCAAGCATCTGCATAAAAATGGATGGTCGAAGAAACTGGAATCATAAAAATCCCATGCTCGAAAAAACTTTTAAGATTTCTCAATGCAATCCCAATGGACTTTTTTTGCCTTTGGTCTCCCTTGGAAGCCAACGTCTACTTGGAAAGTATGTAAATTTGTGTATTTTAAGACGTAACATGCTGTCCATTGTAGAAGCTAGTTATAATGAACAATAGTTATTTCGGAGAATAATGCATAGTCATAGCCATCAGATCAACAATGGAAGAAATAGTTCTAGGGAAATATAGGACCTGAAACGTCTTTCTTATAAAGTTTAATTAACCCTTACTCGTTGAATGTAGCTAAAGGCATGAGAAATTTCTTAAAAACCTGTCATCCAGTCAAATCACTAAAACGTAAGTTGATTCTAAATCATCTTTACCTGTTTTGACTCCTCTCTCTCTCCACACACACATATTTCGAGAAAGCATTTTACATCATTCGTATTCTGATCATGAATCATATACACACAAATATATACGTATATACTCAATATTTTCAAATTTCTTGCACTACTCTCCCTCCCTCTTTCCGTTTACTAAGCTCGTGAAAAGTGCGTTAGTCTCTCAGGCCTTCCATTGATGTATGTATATAGAAATCACGCAGTAACTACCATACATATTTCTGAGATTAATATTTATAAACATACCATATAAGGTCATATTCTCTATAATACACATTTAAACTTATACCGTCATGTATTTTTCGATCATAAACTAACCTAAATCCCGCCTCTGATTATTGAAAAATAAGGCTCTGGCTTTCGGATTGGATTCTCACATTTGATATTGACCCGCGTGCACTCCCGACAGAGGCGGGTCTGTTGGTTGCTATGGGAACCATTCTTGTTCCCATACAAAACCCGTAATCATTAAATGACTGAATTCCTGGAAATCGCTGCACTGTAACGATTACAAAGTCAATGGGCTTATGTAGGTTTTCATCGTGAATTTGGTAAGTTTCCTATTTATAAAGAGTAAAATATAAAATAAAAATACATAATTTTAATATCTGTTCTCTATGCATTTTTAAGGTATAACTTTCTCCGTAAATGTTAATGACAAGCTAGCAGACAAGAGTATTTTCGGTTATTTTAAAATTAGTCCAAATAAAGGCATGTTGTTGTGGATGAAATAATACATCACAACGGTCAACCAGGGGTGACTTCTAAAATTTACGTTTGAAAATGTATGCAGTTAAAAAATATTTCAAAAATGATGTTTGAAATATACTATACATTACTCAATTCAAAAAGAACAGTCTTCGATCTATCGTTATCGCTCAGTTTGTAGCATTGCAACAAATTCAGTATCAGTGCTGTTTCTAGATATATCAAGATTTTGTTTCAGATATAATATTGGTTGATTCTCAAGTTTCGAAACTTCATAAAGAGTTTGAAGCTTTATCGACCTCCTTTCCTTTCCAACTTGGTCAACCTTCCGTTTAGTTACTGGCACGTCAATACCTTTTAGCTTAAAAATTATTATTCAAATTGAAGACTTATTAAATCTTAGAAGACAACAAATTCAAATGTCTGTGATCCACTGCATCAGTAAAATTAAGAGCAAACGTTAGTTAGATCCATTTCACATTAAATTTCAATCTACTGGATTCACCTTTTGTCAAACCACTTAATCACATAAGTATTTTGTTCCTTACTTGTTCACATTAAGTATTTTGTTCCTTACTTGTTCACAAAAGAGGTCATCCTTATTAAATTACTTTAAGATTTATTATAAATGTCATCTTTTTTTAAGAATATTACTTTATACGCGTGTATTTAAAGAGGGATGGCGCTGCATGATAATTTACGTGACAGGATTGCAAGACCGAGGATTTAGGGTTCGCGTCCCGTTGCTGAAACAAAAACGCACGGCCAGGTGGTTAGGGCGCTCGACTCGCAGTCTGCGTGTCGTGAGTTCGAATCCCCGTCACATCAAACATGCTCGCCCTTTCAGCCGTGGGGGCGTTATAATGTGACTGTCAATCCCACTATTCGTTGGTAAAAGAGTAGCCCACGAGTTGGCGGTAGTTGGTGATGACTAGCTGCCTTCCCTCTAGTCTTACACTGCTAAATTAGAGACAGCTAGCGCAGATTGCCCTCGTGTAGCTTTGCGCGAAATTCAAAAACAAACAAACAAAAACGCACTACGCACTTTAGAGTCATTGTGCTAAAAGTGACTTACAAATTCCACTATTTGATCACGTAGCCCTAGAATTGGCAATGGATGGTGTCAAACAACTCTTTTTTTTTCCTTTAGTCTATCTGTTCAAAAGTAGGAATGGTTATGCAGAGATTGCCCTTGTGTATCTTTGAACGAAAATTCTAAGATGCGCAGGTAACAATATATAAATCTATGGTATAAACAATTATTACTATATTCTTTGCCTTTAATGGGTGAAGTTTTTTTTATTAGTTTATCTTCAGATGAAAAGTAATGAAGAAGCCTAATATCAATTGGTATACTAAATCATAAGTAGGCTCAGACCGCTCTAGCTCTTGCGATGTAAGGTGGTTTTGTCTTCATGTTGTTTAACTGATAAGCAATATGTATAGGATAAATAAGGGTTCTAATACTAATCTTCTGAATACTATGACGTTTCTGTCTGTATTTTGTAGTACGACGTGTTTAGAAGTGATGAACGAATTTTTTACGATACAGATGACACTAGAGTCGCATGTGATAGTCACCTTTTGTCAATAAGGACAACATGTTTATTGTTTATTGATCTTGAGTAAATGAACTCACAAGAATGCTATTTGTTATACGTGGTTTGTTCAAACTGTATCTCTGACTTTAGCGTTTAAGATTGTGACATTAGATGTCAATCGTTGTCATGTCAAGCCCTAAGTCTAATTATTGATGAGTAACTAATTTTTTATACATAATTAGATATTAATTAGTAACCAGTTTTTATCTTTTCTTTGAGCTGCTGACTTCTTCAAGGAACTCCTGACAACGACTGTTTCTATGATGAAGCTTGGTTCTTTATCCACTTAACTGAGTGTCATCCAGTTTTGTATACCTATTATGTTCCTGAATTCTA
>NW_013665621.1:1415835-1418688 GCF_000517525.1 Limulus polyphemus
TTATCTTCTAAAAAGAACCTATTTGTTCTTTATAAAAAATTGCAACCTTTGATTTTACAATCAGCTGCTGTTTCTGATTTTGTTTCTGCCAATATACTTTCGGTTATAACTTTTACTTATCAGCTTCATTATCACTGAGTTTAAGTTAAAAATGACTTAGTGACCAGTTACTAAAATGTCGTAAGTTTATAGCTGAACAACTCTTTTTTTACTAGAGTAGACATTCAAATAAAAAAAAATCAGAGATAAATAGTCTCGTGGGAGTTGATTTAGGATTAAACAGTATATATATAGAACAGTAGTTCCCAAACTGTTAAGGTACTCAGTATTTAGGGATTCACTGGAAAGTGGGAGTAATTAAATTCTCAAGTTATAGAACATTAGATTCAAAAACGAACAACAGCATATTGAGCACTTATAGTTCACAAGTCATATATAAAATTTAATATTCCATTACGAAGTAAAAATCAACATCTTTCTCTGCATTATTCACAACTGAGCACAGCGGTAATTAGAATAATTGTAGCGTTTGGTGCAATATTCTTCAAGCAAACTAAATTGGTACAATTTTAAGTTTTGGACATAATGATTAAAATTCGTAATCTATATCCTACACTTTATTTTATCAATAAATAGCCCAAAGCTTGATATGTCTGTGTATTGCGTATTTATGGCAAAGCTACTAACGCTGCCTGTCCCTTATTTTGAACTACTGACTAGATGAAGGGCAATCAGTCAGTGGCATCTTACCACCAACTACCCGCGTTAAGGATGGGCTGTTACTCTTTTAACGCACCTTCAGCTTCAAGTGGGATGAATATTATGTGGTATCGTACTGATTAGAATTCGGATCGCCAATTCCGAAATCCATAGCTCCAACATATGGCCAATCAAACCCCCCTTGAGTGTACCACATTAGAAAACAGAATAGTTCCAGAAGGAAACTGATGATGTTGTTCCAAATTGTTATTACAATTTAAAATGTCATTTGCTTGTGATTTATGTATAGTTTTGACAACAACTATATCTTTTTGTTTGAAGCACTCTTCATGTAATTCAAAACTTTATCTCCAAATTCAGTTTTAATCTTGGAAAGCACTTGTGATATACAGAAACATTTAGAATCAGTCCACTGTGTATTGCGCTTTTAAAAAATAAGCTTGATTTCAAATTTCTTTTTTATCTTGTTAGTATGCTTAAGTAGTTCACCATAACTGATTAATTTCATGCATGATAATTTTAATAAAATTTAAACCTTAATATAATGTGACTTTTCTTGGATGAGTTACATTTTCTGAAGTTCACATTGTAGAGAAAAAAAGATTAAAACTCATAACAAACACGTGCTTTGAAAGTTGATCTTCTAATGCTGTCCAAAGTCTGTAGTTCATGCTATTCAAAAGCGATAATAAACATCATAGAGCTTACCAGACAAGACCCTATATATCTCTGATAAATGAATATGTGGAATAACATTATATACAGATGGCATCTGGAACTTTCAATGCACGTCAAAGGTACCCTTAACTATAGTAATAAAATGGTCAATAATATACATATATGGTTTATTAAATAAAATGAATAGACACACTCGTAGAAATAAAACTATCAACAGGTACTATAAAATATGTATAACAACTGATTTTATCTGAACACAATTAAACTGTGCACCTAAGAGTAGGTAACTTTATTTTAAATAGATTGATACGATCTGTAGGTTCACTTGGAATCTATAAGATAATTATATATTATATTCATAACTTCGATAAATAGTCAAAAACTCTTAAAAATATACGTTAGGGAGCAAAACTCATTTAACACTTAACGTTTCGATAAACAACTATTACCGTATATAATAATCTGGAATTAACTAGGAAAGGCTGCTTTAAGTTGAAACCGAAACCTAACCTAACAGGGTACTTAAATCTCTTTTTTACATTTCAATCACTAAAAAAGGAATTTTATACTACGAGCAACACGTTTAAGACGCTTCACCTTGTCAATGTAGCATGATGAAGAAAATGGAACGCAGTATATACTATTCACAAGTAACAAAGATCTCGTGAACAGATCGACAAACGAACGTAACTCTAAGTCAGTTTAACATTTTCGTGACTTTTTCTTTTCTTATTTTTTGTCCAAACCAAATCTTCGTCAATTTAACGTAAAAAAAACAAGCATCTGTTTATTTGAAGATTCTATGTTACTGTAACGGAAAAGCCAGATGCATTAATATTAATATTATCAGTCATAAGGCTTACGACTTTAATTGTTCTTTGTCTTTCGACCTGCTTATAGTCATTAGAAATATCTACAAATATCATAAGTTAAATCTGAGTCTTATATAGTGCGTGCAAGTAAATACCATAAAAATGAAAGTAAAATTATTTTTTCATAAAAACAGGCTAATGAAAGATAGATGAAGAACCACAAAGACGGACACACGGATGGACAGACAGATAAATAAGTTTTGATTTTACATTTAACATGCCATTTTTAGAAGATAACTAAGTTTTGATTTTACATTTAACATGCCAAAACTAGTTTCCTATAAACCTACCACATTTTAACACCTGCCACACGAGCCAGCCCAGCATTTTGAAGTGAAAAAAAAATCATTCCGAAATTGTATGGGTCGTTTGACACTATTTTTGAGGTCTAGATTGCTGGACCAGACCTGTGACCTGACCCGAGACCACGAGAGCCAACATGGAGAAGTTAACTTGTAAATGTAAAGTAAAACGATGTAGCAATGAAACATACTGGAAATGTTCTAAATGTGGTTGTGAATGTGATGGTTTAAGTGTAGCGATTAAAGTTAAACCATGGGTTCAGGTCGGATGAGAGAAGAAC
>NW_013665621.1:1419537-1426520 GCF_000517525.1 Limulus polyphemus
CTGAAAACATTTCATATAAAATGGTATTCCACTGTGGACTTTGATCCACCCTCCTGTGCAAAACCGATCACGTGTGAGAATTTCGTTCTTACCTACTTCATCACATATCGTGTGCTCAAGAAAAGGCAAACTGTAGAAAGGTCCCTCCCCCCATTTTTTGTAGTAGTACCGCGTGTGTGTCCCTCCCCCTGTGGGGGCAGCAGTAGGCTTACGAACTTGCAATGCAAAAATCCAGTGTTTGATTCCCCGCGGTGGACAGCTATCCCCACTGGATAGCTCTTTGCACTAATAATAAAACAACAACATGTATCGCAATGAGTGCAATTTTGAAATAATCAATGGAACTTGTAACTTCATATGTTCTATGTTTCACAACATTTCTTAAAACTGACACACAAAAAAAAATCAAGGGCTAGAGGCTTGTTAATATTATATGCATTTGTTAGATCTATTACTTCCCAGTGGAGAATTAATGAACAATCTTGTCCTCAGCTGCAGACGTTGCTATTTATACGGAAACTCGGAGTAGTTTCAATGATCTAGTTGTGATTTGTTTTTGGTAATACGTAGATCGTCTCTTATAAAGTGTCAAAAAATAACGATTTTCAACATGCTTAACTTAACAGTATTCATAATTTTGAAACGTTATCAGTAACAGTTTTAAAGTACAAAAACAACAATATTATTTCATATTAATGAATTACTTTTTTACGCTATTTAGCAACGAGTTGGTGATGTTTAATGTAAATACGTAAAATTTTACTGATATGCTGTTTATTTGTAAGATGTTGGATAAACCAACTGATTGATAAAGGAGATTCACTAATATGTACAGTTTCTACTTGTATAATTTGTGGAACTCCTATTGAATTTGTTGCTGTTCAATATATGCAAAATTGTAGATGAATTGCAAGAACAGCCAAAACATATACAGACAGCTCTTTTATCATTTAAAAATATGTTTATAACCTGTTTATGTTTTCACTGGTTAACTTAATAAATTTTTGATTAATATATTTAACTTAGTATTGCTGTCTGAAATAATAATAAAAGAGGTCTGAATAAAACAAGAGTATATTTTGGTTGTTTGTAATTAAGCACAAAAGCTACACAATGGGCTATCTGTGCTCTGCCCACCACGGGTATCGAAACCCGGATTCTAGCGTTGTAATTCCGCAGACATACCGCTCTGCCACTGGGGGACAACAAGAGTATAGGCCAAGCCCTCAGCGTATTGTCATTCACCAGAAATTTTATTTTTGGAGCTGTAAAATACATACTAAATGACTCAGAATTTTGAAAGTTATCAAGCTACCGATATTTACTGCTTCTAGCCCTCTTATTCAATCTTACAGTGGGTTTTATGTATCTTCTTTCGGTAGTCTTGATTTCAGTATAAAAATATGAATGTTTAAACCATTATATAATGTATATAGAGCCAGTGATAAGTAGGAAAAATAATCGCTTTCAAGATTTTTAAAGCACTTTGTTGGATTGTTTGTTTGTTATTAGATACAAAGCTACATAATGGCTATCTGTGCTATGCCCACCACTGGTATCGAAACCCGGTTTCTAGCGTTGTAAGTCCGCAGACATACCGCTGTGCCACTGGGGGGGGGCACTTTGTTGGAACTAGAGAAGAAGTACACAGTAACTTGTGCGTTATTATTAAGACCCTCAGCTAGTACAATAGGGATCACAAGATACCTAGTATTCGCGTGAAAGGTGTTCAAGTTCAGGTTTGATTCTTGAACGAAAGCCTTCCTTTCTTTATTGTTAATTGAATAATTGTTTACGTAAATGAGATTAGTACAGTTCTTATTCAACCACGCAAGATTTACCTGAATAACTTTAAAAACACTATTCGCGTGAAAGGTGTTCAAGTTCAGGTTTGATTCTTGAACGAAAGCCTTCCTTTCTTTATTGTTAATTGAATAATTGTTTACGTAAATGAGATTAGTACAGTTCTTATTCAACTACACAAGATTTACCTGAATAACTTTAAAAACACCACTAACAGCAAGGAAAGATAATTAATAAAGAACGTGTATAAAAATTCTTGGCTAATACAAAGTACCCGAACTGCCGACCCCAGAACTAGATGACATTAAGGTCAAATGAAGAACAAGAAGATAAAGAAAGAACGTATAACATAAAAGTGATAAATACGTCAAAAAAGAAAGAGATATTCAATTGTAATTCAATATTCTTCAGGTTTTTCACAATTCGTAGCATTCATTCAGAAACGACTTGATACTCGATTAAACAATATATGTAATGCGAATACCAAATACGAGTGAGGTATGCAGGTATAAAAAGACGACTCTGATAAGACAGGAATGAAATACGATGTAGTAGACGATAAAGAGGATATAATGTCTGTTCTCAGACGTAGCTTGAGGGTCTATTCGTGCGATCAGTACCTTAACATGGAATTTCTCAGGAAAATACAATGCCGCGTTTTGTTCCTAAAGAAGGCACCAGTGATCCTTCCTCGAGGAAAGAGCACACTCTATACTAAAGGCTGAACAGGTTATCAGAGGAACATACCTGAAGGGCTAGAATGAAATTAGAAATCGAGGTTTTGATGTGCTGTGAATAGTGCTGTCCTTGTCATTTTGAATAAATAAGGGAGTTCAAAGATTGACATTACGATTCGGGTCGCTCGGTGGTTATAGTTTGTTAGAACAAATGTGCTTAAAACTTTTAATCTATGTTGCTAAAATATTACAGCTACTGCAACGAGTTTTAAGCTTTTAATTCTTCTACTAATCCAAAGCCTAAATGCAAAGTATTGCATCGTTATCGCTTTCTGTTTGATTTATGGAAAGCAAAACAAATTGTCAATAAAAGGCAAAAGTAAGGCCTAGACCAGACCAAAATATGAAACTTTTGAAATAAATACCAAACCACCATTTGTATTTGTTGATTATATTATGGATCTATACATCAGAGCGATAACATAATATTTCAAGAAATATTTTCAAGACTTTTAGCTAACGAATAGATACTTGTAAACCGTTAAAAAACTTTGCTGCTAACATAAATTGAAAACTATTATTAAACAACCTGGTTCCTACCTATAGCATCCCAGTGGTTCAGTGGGAAGATTAAGGGGCTTATGACGCTAAAAATCATGTTTCGATACCCGCGGTGAGCTTAGCCTTGTGCTTTAATAATACATCTGAAGTATTATACAGTTAATTGTTACACTCCCCCCATAATAGGTAATTGTTATTTTATTGTACACTAAGGGATGACAAACCGACCTTACAGAAGGTTGTTTTTATGTATATAACAACTTTATTCTAATAAAGCTATTGTATTTGAAAACTTTAATCATTTTATAGTGTATGATAATTTGATTAACTTTACAAATAAACGTAAAAGGCTTAAACATTTAGGATAGCAAAGGACACATATTTATAAATCTAAACGTCTTCGAATCTGTGATAATACAAAATAGTGAAATCCATAAACAGATATAGATCTGGTAATATCATAAGCAGGTAGAGTTAATAAGGCTATACTTTAATTCGACTTTATGATCAAAAACTGTTATCAAGAATATAGACTCTCGTCGTTTCAATTTTGCATATTTTAAAACATTTTTAAACCATTTTCAGGAAACCATTTTCACATAAATCTTAGTTATTTTTCTTATGTAAAGTGAGAGAGTTTGATTGGATTAATAAGAACGTTTTCTCGTTACTTGCATGAAAATATTTAAGTTTCTTAGATTGAAATAATATAATTTGAGATATGAAATAATAATATCTTATTACCTTCCCGTTTGAATGACGATTAGTAATAAAAAAGCAAAGAATAGCAAAAAGTATTCACAGTTAATAACATCATATAATCTTTTTTTTGTTCCCTACGACACAGGTCACATTCGGCGTAGTTCTTTGTATATAAGTTTCTAACGTACCGTACTTTTATCATTATTGAATAATAACGCGGAAATTCATAATGTATCGTGAACAATGTACTTCACTGTTTTACTACCGCGAATTTATTTTTACGTTATGAAGTACTTGGTCCCCTTAGTATATCCCTTCTAACGCGGAAATTCATAATGTATCGTGAACAATGTACTTCACTGTTTTACTACCGCGAATTTATTTTTACGTTATGAAGTACTTGGTCCCCTTAGTATATCCCTTCTAACGCGGAAATTCATAATGTATCGTGAACAATGTACTTCACTGTTTTACTACCGCGAATTATTTTTACGTTATGAAGTACTTGGTCCCCTTAGTATATCCCTTCCTTAACTCTAACACGCTTCCATTAAACTATGAAGTGTAGGTCGTAGGGGGGGGGGGGTAATCGCCATATTTTTGTAATGGTAAAAAATATAATGTATATGGTGCCGAAATATGAACCACGTTATTGTCATAGATTAAGAATTAAAACCCATTTTTAATAAAATTCTAAAACTGAAATTTCGAGCAATGTTAGTTCCCATTAGTCAGCTTAGATATAGAATGAGATATTACCCAATACGTTTACATTTCTTTTCAAGAACGAAAATCACCCAGATGGTATTATTTATTGACAGCTAGCTCCATCAGACAATTCTTTCAGCTTCCAACATTTTCCAAAATTAAGAATCTTGAGACCAGCTTATCGATAACTAGCACATCAAAAATATAGACACCATATAAAGAAAAGAAAATCCGTAAAGCTATGAAAAAGGTAACTGTAGCTCATTTTCAGAAATTTGTTATAAAAATTCACGTTTTAATGGAATGTTAATATCAAAAAGACACATTTTCCGTCATTTTATGAAAAATTCTACATATCTTCCGTTTTGGATGGGGTACCTAAGTATATTTTTGTTAAAACAAGAGAATTTGGATCAACTTATTGCGTCAGAACAACTTGGAAAGAGATATCAAACAAGTCTTACCACAATCACTGTAAGCAAAGGCTTCTTGTAGCAGGTGAGAACACACGAACGCAAAGATAAGTGGCAAAAGTCGTCCACGTGTCCTAGGCAACTGTACGTGACATAGACAAGAAGGATCTCTATCTGTAAGAGATACCCAACTCACGTGTACACAAATTGTTTCCACGTAAAATCCATTCAATTGTCGCATACCCCAGGCAGCTGGAAAATGAAACGGGTATTCTCACTATTACATACGAATACATACCGATGAAGTCACCTATGTATTTCTATGCGATTGGACCGTTGAAACTACCGCTGGGAAACCGTCGTTCTCGAGCACTAGATGGTTTAAGGAGAGCATGCATGGAATAGTGTAATTTAGACATGAGAGCCTTACGACGGAGCCTTTTGTAACTTAAAATACGCTGCAGGGCTATTTGCAAGACGCAGGGTCGTCAGAAAGAGCATGATCGAACGTTACGACATGAACTGTAACGACGTGGTAAACTTCAAAATCGTTTGAATATAACATAACAACGTACTTAACATTCGTATATGGTGCGAGCTGTAAACAGACTATGAAATTCACTGAAGATGAAGACCGTCAAAGAAAATAACTAGACATCATAAGACTAGAACGAAAATTTTGTAATTATCCATGAAGTATGAAAATGGATGGCGAAATGGGATGGCGAGTGATGAGGAATGTCACATTTCATGTAAAAAAATAATTTCAATCTGTATTGTCACACAACACAGATGCTCATTGTATATATAAAGCATGTGCTTTATACAGAATTGAAAGATTTGGAATTTCTTTTGAAATCAGACAAATTACCAGATCATGTTACTATTACTCAATTATGCGATTTTTTTATAGATAAGATTATGTGTTATTTACTTTTTCGATGTATTTCTGTCACTATTAGAGCTCCTGTTCGTTCCTGTCTAAACCGTTTTAGAAACAAGCTAACAACTATATTACATCGTTATGTTAATAGGTGTCTAGGTTTTGTTGCGGAAGACAGAGAATATAATAATAATAATAATTGAACGTTTCGGAAATTTCTTGGAAACAAAACCTTAAAGCTACTAAAGTAACAACTTTTACAGTTTAATGAAATTCAACAACTTAACAACGGTAAAATATTTGAAATCGAAGCATAATTATTTCTGACGCAATAGTGACGTAAAGCGACATGGTTAGACTTACTTTTCATTTCATAAAGTATACATATTCTCACTGGTCTTAATTATACACACAGATCATTTTGTGGTCGACTTGGCAACGACAGAGATCAATATCTGTACGACGCACGGTGACAGTTTGCCATTGGAACAAGGGCAGGTGAAACAGCACGCTATTTGCGCATCTCTATCTTTCTCTCTCTCCATTATCATTAGGGCGCCGGGCTGCCAGAAAGCCCGCCCCCCTCGACGATAGCTTTGCTTCAATGAATACGTTCCACGACTTTGACAGTTCTGTTCAATAAGTTCTGACAAATTCCTTTTTCGAGAGCATGTCTAACATTTTTATTTTCATATTGAAGTGTTTGAAAATTGTCTTGCCAATTACTGTGTTTTCTTCTTCTATTTTTGATGCTTATTAATCTCTTTGTTTCATAAAACCTGAAATATTTGTAAAATAATAGACAATCACAGGCAGTTAAGAAACCTTCAAAATATTACATTTAAACTTCCCTTCTTCTTTTTAATTTACTTATTGCTATTATTTAAGGTACCTTAATTTCAGAGAAACCGGTAATTCTTCAATCATTTTGTTTTGCCTCATTATGATTGGTCAGTTTAATATGAGAATAATGTGGAGAAAATAGTTTCGGATAAGCAGTTAGTTTTTGTTGATGATTTTCCTTTTTCGTACCTTAAGATGCTTTTATTTATTAAGTCAAGTCTGTTATACTGAACTATTACAATTTGTCTATGAAGGGAAAATATAAATGACAAAAATTTGGGCAGAAAAGAAAAACATAAAGTCTTTTAACTTAAATATGACTTTTTTCCTACCTAACCCAACTTAAATATGACTTTTTTCCTACCTAACCCAACTTAAATATGACTTTTTTCC
>NW_013665621.1:1426929-1436745 GCF_000517525.1 Limulus polyphemus
ATTACTTTTTTTCTACCTAACCTAACTTAAATATGACTTTTTCCCTACCTAACCCAACTTAAATATTACTTTTTTTCTACCTAACCTAACTTAAATATGACTTTTTCCTACCTAATCTAACTTAAATATGACTTTTTTTTCTACCTAACCTAACTTAAATATGACTTTTTCCTACCTAACCTAACTTAAATATGACTTTTTTCCTACCTAATCCAACTTAAATATGACTTTTTTCCCACCTAACCCAACTTAATTTTTACCGATAAGATTAAACCACGATCATTGTTTTCAGTAATGTCATCCAAGTTCTCGGATGTTGCAGGATTTATAGTCACTAGAAAGTACGATGTTGAAATGATAAAAGTTTTCTGTTACTTTCCAAAAAGAAGGTTAACAGGAAATCTCCAGCTACCCCCATTTTTTATTTTTTTATAAGACTCAGTGTGACAAATTATGTTATATTATTACAAGGCCTAACTAGTTCCTTTAGTAATTAGTTAGTAGTGAAAGAATGTCATAGTCCTTAATATTTTAAAACACTTATCATATATATTTTCTACTCTTTGGTTTAATATCAGGATACTTAAAATATCCCCAGACTTTATATCCTTGGACATCTAAAATCAACGGTACATTTAGGCATAGCATATTATCAAGCAATCTAGTTAAATTTATGAAATCAAAATTACGCTTGCTCGAGATTAACAATAACAAGATCTTATTTCAGCAAGTATTGTAGCTACTGTTGAATATCTATGCAAGGAAAAACATCCATCATATTGAGAGGAAGAAGTCAGTATACGCTATTACCGTCACTATAATAAAGTATGAAATGAACGAGTTAAAGAATTAAACACGCCAGCTGGGTCAAAGAGAATGTTCGTTATCCGTGTGTGATGTCCTTTCTCACATAAAATAAAACATCAAACGTCTGAGACTTCTAAAATGTGATGCACAATTTGTTCATTTATTTTTCGTTGTTAGGGACAAGATCGTATAATTTTCTCCATTGGAGACGTATTTCAGAAAACCTGTAAATTCACTGGCTTCCAAGAAGTCGAATGTTTTCACTTATGCACATCCATGACGTTTCTTATTTATGATGTTTATGATATTGTGAGGGCCGTCATACTTCAGTAGAGATTTAAAGCTATAAATGGAAGTGGAACAGCTTGCGATGTGATGGACCTTCTTTAAGGTTAAATGTTTTCTACTACATGAAACAACCATCAGTAAGGGCCTAACTTCTCGGCAGGGAGAAGCACTTGGCTGACGGGCTGCGCTGAAGACCTACCTCTCTCTGCGGCCAGACAGCTGTTTCAGTAAGAAAGATAGCCTGTATAACACCTGCCACGTGGGGAGGACAAGGTGGCACGTAAAAAGTGTAGACAGCTAATCTAGTACCTTGGGTTCTGTGAAGGAGGGAAATTTTCAGAAACAAAGAAGAGCGGAAACCTAAATAACTCGGGTTACCTTTTTTTTTTTTTCACTACCGTAGGCTTAACTCTTGTGATAACCTCAGGGCCCTGGCCTCAGTAATTTGTCTTCCCCCACCGTGCACTTATTTAGCTATATAACCATCAACTTCCCCTTTTATCTCACCCGCTTCTTTGTATATAACCTCTTTTCCAGAAGCAAGTTTGACTTTCCTCTCTCCTTTTTTGTTGTTCTCTAAAAGAAAAACAAAACAATAACGACAACTGTAAAGAATTGTGACATGTCGCTCGTTTTGAAAAATCATGTCTTGACTTCTTGTGGCTTATTCTAAAATGTGACAGTACGTTTCTTTTTGTTTTACACATAAATAGATAAATACCAAGATCAACGGACATTATTTAAATATTCAGATCGTTTATAAAATCTCAATGGTTGTTGTTGTTTGTTATTAAGCACAAAGCTACACAAAGGGTTATCTGTGCTCTGTCCACCACCGCTATCGAAGCCTGGTTTCTAGTGGTATAAGTCCGCAGACATACCGCTGTGCCACTGGAGGGCAGATCTCAATGGACAAAATGTGTGACCATATTTGTCAAAGTAGCGTTAAATACATTATAAAAACTTAATATCTAATCTGCTGAACACCCAACAGTGGGAAAGTATCAGGTTTACTCTCTTAAGATGTGGTTTTTACTTAAAAACAATAAGTAAACAATGGACTCTTGTCAGCTGGTAATGTAAAATAATACGTTTACTAAAATGTAGATGGAAAATCTATGCTTTCTTTAAGTTTGAGCATTGACCGACAATTCTACGTTTCTTATTTGAACTGGACTCATATAAAAACCAACACCATCAGTAAGTAACGACATACTACATTTTTTCTTTATTGTTTCTAAGTTGAGCTCAGCTCCTCCTGACTAAAACCTTCAGTAAGTAGAGACATATACTCTATTTTTTATATAGTTTCTCAGTTGTGCTAAGCTCCTTGTGACTGAAACTTTTAGTAATACAAACATACTCCAGTTTTCTTCATAGTTTCTCAGTTGTGCTGAGCTCCTTGTGACTGAAACTTTTAGTAATACAAACATACTTCAGTTTTCTTCATAGTTTCTCAGTTAGGCTCAGCTCATCATGACTGAAACTTTTAGTAATACAAACATACTCCAGTTTTCTTCATAGTTTCTCAGTTGAGCTCAGCTCATCGTGACTGAAACTTTTAGTAATAGAAACATACTCCAGTTTTCTTCATAGTTTCTCAGTTGAGCTCAGCGCAGCGTGACTGAAACTTTTAGTAATACAAACATACTTCAGTTTTCTTCATAGTTTCTCAGTTAGGCTCAGCGCAGCGTGACTGAAACTTTTAGTAATACAAACATACTTCAGTTTTCTTCATAGTTTCTCAGTTAGGCTCAGCTCAGCGTGACTGAAACTTTTAGTAATAGAAACATACTCCAGTTTTCTTCATAGTTTCTCAGTTGAGTTCAGATCATCGTGACTGAAACTTTTAGTAATACAAACATACTCCAGTTTTCTTCATAGTTTCTCATTTAGGCTCAGCTCATCGTGACTGAAACGTTTAGTAATACAAACATACTCCAGTTTTCTTCATAGTTTCTCAGTTGAGTTCAGCTCATCGTGACTGAAACGTTTAGTAATACAAACATACTCCAGTTTTCTTCATAGTTTCTCAGTTAGGCTCAGCTCATCGTGACTGAAACTTTTAGTAATACAAACATACTCCAGTTTTCCTCATTATTTCTCAGTTGAGTTCAGCTCATCGTGACTGAAACTTTTAGTAAGTAATAACATTTTTCATTCTACTTTATAGTTTGTTTCATTAACCTTACTAAATACAATATTTTAAAATAACTTTGAATATTATAACCATTCGTTTTTATAATTATCAAGATAATTTTGCATTAATAAATATAAGCTTGAAACCTGCGTCTGACTTTATAGTTCGTGTTGATTTGGTTATTGTTTAGGACTAAGATAAAAAATGGGCTATCTATGCTAAGTATTAGTAGACTAAGAAGCTCTTATAGCCCGTGGATACCCTTTGTTTAGATGCTTTTACTTGCAAAAAAGAGAGATGTTTCAGCTACTGAGGTTAATTAATACTTTATTTTATAACATTGTTATAAAAAATAGCACAATTAGTGTAAAGATCTATGTTTTTATCTTTTGTAAATCCTATAGCAATTAACGTAAAAAAATAGTTCTGATTTAAATCTATTAATTATATCAGATATTACTCATAATTTCATTTGAACATTTATAGATGCAGTAAATTTGGAAGAATAGTCAAGGTGGACCAAAATGTAGTCTCTTAACACAGGCTGCTTATGTAGGCACCTCGATAAAAACCAGTTTAACTGAACTCAAAGTTCTAAAGTGGTGAACACACGTAAGTACGGACAAATAAGTTGCACCGTCATCTAACTCCTTCTGGTGACGAGTAACGTCCATTAAAGTATAAAAGAAATCCCCATTGTTTTTGGAGTTTGACATATATGTTTTTGACATGATTTGGCATACAATTTCGCTATGATTTTCCTCAATTAAAAAAACTTATCGGAACTTTTTTATGTCCCTTCGGAAATATTCGTGTTCCAAAACCTATCGTTCCTTCTTTTTTAACGTTTTTTTTCTTTTTTTTGTATTCCAAGATTAACTAACCCTCGATTACAGATTTTTACATTTTTATTATAAATCTGTTTGAGATACGTTCAAATTACAGCTAGATTTATCCTCATTGGAGCGAAAAAGTAAACCGCAAATTTACAGGTGGTTACAGTCACAGAACCATATTTTTGCATTACAATTATCTTAGATACGAGGTTAAAGCCTACAAAATTTCACGTATAGACACAGAAAGACATTCTTGGACAATGGTGCTAATTTTTAACACGAATAAATCTATATTGTTTTAGAATTCGATGTTTCAAAGGACTCTGTTGATATGGTATACACATTGTCACGGGAACTTTTGTTGGGAATGTTTGTATATCCTTATATACGTGTGTATGAATAAATGAAAAATTTAATTCGTGCATGCAAAAATTCTACAAAAACTTCATTGATACAAAAACGTTTTGATATCGAAATATAAAGATCTGTGTACGTGAACAATGAACACAGTTGGATTGTTTACGATACCATCAATAATACCCATTGCTTTGTTACTGATAATTAGCAAATTTATTTTCAACATGAGGGTTTAATTAAAAGAGCAAATATCTAACAAACTGGAGATTATTTTGTGTTTTAAATCGGGTTATAGGTGTAAAGGTTATCAAAAATAGATAGTTAGATGCATAGATGGTTAGTAAAAAATAATAGTAGAGCTTGACTAATTAGTCATAAAACTGGCCAGATGGAATTGTAAATAAAATGACTGTTCTAAAACCAAAACGCAGTTATAACTCCACTCCTGACTAGACGCTTAGTTATATTGTGTTTCAGGTGTTTTTCTACTTACACTTATATGGTCAGAATATAATCTGAGGAAATTTACATTATTGTTTATAAGTCTGACGAAACGTTATCAATCTAGATCAAGATCACAATTTTCTATCTGTATGTATACAGGAAACTAAAATTGTTAAATCCGATCAAGCGACAACTAGAGAAATATCCAGAAGACCACCACAGAGTCCACCCCTCGCGCTCATTGTTTTTGATGTCACAGTGACCAACTTAAAATATATCCCAAGAATTCCTTCCCTCAAAAATCTAAGTCTAGGTGCAAAAATCCTCTTTATATCTCAGTTTGTTCTCGAGTTTAACGTTTAGTTTTTCAAAATCCCAGTTGGCTACTGTTCTCACGAAAATGATCGACTTTCAGTGTAACCTTGGCCTTTGACCTTTATTTACTAAAACATTCCTTTGTAACATATTTGATGAAAGTCAATTTAAAAATTTTTGAGTTACACTATTCACATTGATGCCCCCCCCCCACCAGTGGATCCGCTCTAAATTTGAGAGCTTATAAAGCTAAAATGTTAGTTTCGATACTTGCGGTGGGCACAGCACAGATAACCCATTGTGTAGCTTTGTGCTTATTAACAAAAACAACCAAATAAAGCTCACACTCCTACATCGGCGACGTCGAGCAGAGGTAAAAAGCTGTTCTGAAACAAAACATTTCCAAACCTACTTTTTAGTGTCGCCCGAAGAAGAGGGGGGGGATATCTTGCCCCGGGCCTCTAATTCAAAAGGGGGCCCCCAAAATTCAAGTTACAAAACCGACAAAAAAGAGAAGTGGAGCAGAAAAAAATAAAGATGAAAAACAAAGAATATGAATCAAATAAGATAGGGCCCCCTAAAACATAGAATGTCATTTTAAAAGTAATTTTACAATTAGCATTCGACGAGGTGCCAGCTGGAAGGCACTTTCCCTCGAATTTCATAAACCTCACTTTGAAAAAGCAAATTTGGTAATTTGGTTAGCATTACTGGACATGCTAATTACTTAATTATCTTTGAAAATAGCTTCTAACCTGTTGGGCGGTCCTGTTTCTTTTCATATTTCAAAATTCTTTATTGACTTTTTTTTTTTAAGGAGACGTTTTCGTTATTAGACAAAATACAATATTATTTGAATATGTAATCTTCGTTTCGTAGGTATTTTACGAAAGTATCCGTGAACGACAAACGATTAACTAAAATTCCCATAAGCATGTTCATTGTCCTTATTTATATATTTTTAATCAAAAATCTATACGATGAGCTGTTTTTCTTCTGCGTACATCGAAACTTCAATTTCTAGGACTATAAGCTCACAGACCTACCGTTGAACCACCGGGGTTGGGAGGTGGGTTTTCTTAATTATCATAAAAGTGATTGGGTATTGTTCAGAAATGTCTTTCTGTAAATGTATATATTGTGTTAACTGTTTCTTTACTGATAAAATCTTAGAAACATTCACATATTTATTCTACTTTTTTTTTAATTTCGCGCAAAGCTACACTAGGTCTATCTGCGCTAGCCGTCCCTAATTTAGCAGTGTAAGACTAGAGTGAAGGCAGCTAGTCATCACCACCCACCGCCAACTCTTGGGCTACTCTTTTACCAACGAATAGTGGGATTGACCGTCACTTTATAACACCACCTCTGCTGAAAGGGCGAGCATGTTTGGTGTGTCGGGGATTCGAACCCGCGACCCTCAGATTGCGAGTCGAGCACCCTAACCACCTGGCCACGCCGGGCCACTTGCTACTGTAAGAATTCTTATCATAAAACTAACATTTCTCTACAGAACTTGTTATGTAGCATATCAAATGAAGCTTGCTATAATAAAACTTCGCTATAGGACGTGTTACCTAGCATTTTAAACAAAAATCGTTACCATAAGTCGTTACAATAACACGTTACGAAATTTGCTAATTTCGTTACAGGATTTGTTATATAACACTTTAAACAAGATTTTTATAGCATAACTTTTCATTGAAACTTGCTAAAGAAAGACTTTTAAACTTTCTTTAGTAAGTATTGATATAACACTTATGAATAGGACACAGGTGTAAACAGGAGAAATATACTGGGCTAACTAGTTTTGCAAAGGGCACGGTTGTAGAACCGCCCATACGGGATAAATCCTTTCCATTACAGATAACGATCACATGTCTCAGTTAGGCTTGAAAGTTGAAATGGTAACTAGGTAAGCTGGTTACAAATGCATTTGACATCAGAAAAGTTGATTCAGATTTCATCTGTGTATTAGTAGAATTATAACATAAACCACTCTGAACATACACGTACGGGACCAGAATCGGGGAGAAATATTAGGCTTGAAAGTTGAAATGGTAACTAGGTAAGCTGATTACAAATGCATTTGACATCAGAAAAGTTGCTTCAGATTTCATCTCACAGAAGCAGTAACTGTGTATTAGTAGAATTATAACATAAACCACTCTGAACATACACGTACGGGACCAGAATCAGGGAGAAGTATTGATCGATATTTCCTTTATTAGCTTCATATTTCCATGTCTATAAAC
Source organism: Limulus polyphemus (assembly GCF_000517525.1). Taxonomy (NCBI): domain Eukaryota; kingdom Metazoa; phylum Arthropoda; class Merostomata; order Xiphosura; family Limulidae; genus Limulus; species Limulus polyphemus. The sequence continues at coordinate 1,434,372 of NW_013665621.1, forward strand.
AAAACCATTTTTAAATAGGCTATCTTCTTTGTTTTATATTGAAGATATTTTTTTTGTAGTTTTTATTTAGTGTCCAAAATAATGACTCGTTTAAGAGAATCGAAATGAGATTAAGGTTAGGTCATTAATCTGCTTATTTCCACATTTAATTTTGCTCGTGTTATTTTCCTGAGTTTCATATATACATATAATTATCAACATTATATCAAAATTACCACTCTAATAATTAATTTTTTTCGGGGGAGGGGAGTAGCATGTCCCTGAACCCTCATAATTTCTTCCTACCTTCGGCAGACGCCCTTCTGACCAACTTTACTGCCCATATACATACGCATATATATATATATATATATATATAAACACACATATATACATACACACGCGCGCGCATTTTACTTCCGACGCCTATAAATGCGGTTTCAAACCGGTAATCCATGATTTTTAAGTGAAGTCAAATTTGAGATGAAATTTGGTATAAAAACACATGTTATATGTTTTTTTACGTTAAAAAAGAATTATGTTTTACAAGAGACATTTCCGTAAATTTGAATCTCATGCTCGTTTACATACAGAAATGATTAAACATACTTGGAGTACAAAGTTGAGAAATTACTATTTTCAGTAAATAATCAGATATGTATTAAATATTAACTTTCTATCATTAATGTTTATGTTTCTCAATTTATTGTAATAAACCTTAAAATTTGTTTTTGCACAGTATTCGGTTTTAAATAAGTACAATATCATCACGACGTGAATATTTGTTTCCATCTCAATCAAACCGAAACTTTGAAATTCTAGACAATATATTAGGGTTAAGGACTTCCAATACAATATGAATATACTATCAGTACTTCATAAATAATGAGAAGAACTTTCTGATGGCTTGGAAAAAAAAAAGTCTGATGAGCTACCGACAAGCAAAGAACATTATATTTGGGCAAAATATATATCATATGGTCTTTAGCAAGCGTTCATAGTAATACTGAAGAACTTGAAAGCGTATACACGGTTTTGGGGATGTTTGAAATGTTTAACACTCCAACGGACAAAGGAATAACATATAAATATTTGATTTATATTCACGAACATTTTAAAAATAATGACTTTTTTTTTTACCATTTTCAGAAAAGAAGAGTTGAATATAGACGGTAACTTTTTATTGTTCTCATTGTTGCAAATACAGCATTTATACTATAAAAAAATGCCATAAGTTTCAGGTTTGAAATTTTCTTCTCTCAGAAACTATACTGTAAAAATAAATACAACTGTTCCTGAAACTGTTTCATTAACAAATAAACTCGGTATACTTATACCATCTTTAATAGTATGCAGAGACAAAATTATACTCTCTATCGTTGTTTCTATAACTCGCGTATTGAAATGAAAAAAAAAAGTATAATAAGTGCAAACGTTCAGAAGAAGAAAAATAATTGCGTATATTAAATAATAAGATAAACGTTGAAGGCTACTAGTTATTAACATAAGAAGCGAATCGCAAACTTGAGAATCCTGACTCAACGGTCAAGTAGTTTAAGATACAGATTTTTAAGCTTGTAAAAAAAAAAAACGTTTCTGGAATTTATGCTGTGTACGTTTTACTGTTTTAGAAAAAAAGTAATAGGCTTCGAGAAAACACTCTGACCAGGTCAGGAAGTTTCTAAAGAACATTCCTCGTAATCTCTGTCTTACTCATTCGAAAAAGTTTCTTAAATTTAATTAATTACCAAAATAGAACATTTTTGGCTTCTTTTCCTGTTTGCACGTCAGTTCTGACACAACCAACAGTTCATCATCCATATCGAGAGTTATGAATCAATTGATAGCTACGACTGCTAGGCCTCGTGAGCACTAGCGCTATACAAAACAGCGCAACACCCAAAGATTCTTTAATGAGTTGTAGCCTTCCTGCAGGGACAAAAGTTATCACAACTATTAGTAAGTAACTTGTGGATACGTTTTCTTTTATAACAATTTAATAACAGATTATATTGCTGTAGTAACGTTTCTCTATAAGCATAGATCAGTTGCATGTAATTACAATTTAATACCAGATTATATTTCTGTAGTAACGTTTCTCTATAAGCATAGATCAGTTGCATGTAATTACAATTTAATAACAGATTATATTGCTGTAGTAACGTTTCTCTATAAGCATAGATCAGTTGCATGTAATTACAATTTAATACCAGATTATATTTCTGTAGTAACGTTTCTCTATAAGCATAGATCAGTTGCATGTAATTACAATTTAATACCAGATTATATTGCTGTAGTAACGTTTCTCTATAAGCATAGATCAGTTGCATGTAATTACAATTTAATACCAGATTATATTGCTGTAGTAACGTTTCTCTATAAGCATAGATCAGTT
>NW_013665621.1:1437613-1451710 GCF_000517525.1 Limulus polyphemus
GCTTATGAATGATGTCGAGTATACACATTTCCTTTTTTTTTACTTTAAACTTGCTTCTGTTGGAAACTTGTACATTTCATGTACATATTTTATACGTGATCCATTAATAGAACTTGTGACCCATTAATAGTACTTACAAGTGAAGTAGGAAGCATTTAAACAAGCGACTCTATCGGATTGTAGGATTTTTATTAATGTTGATTTTGGTGTTGGATTGAAATTTGTGTTTATTTCCTTTCAAGTATTCCCAATGGGATTTTTAAAAGAGAATTATCAAATTTCACCACGGAGATTGGGACCCTATTTGAACAGAAAATGGGACCATTATCGGCATTCATCACAGTGTGGGTTATTTTATTAAACTAGATACCAACCATTGATCTACACCTGGTAGAATGCAATATAAATTCAGTTAATAAAGCTGCTGTAAATGTAGATGCATTTTGGAGTTGTCCTTGCTGTTCCACCGTCAGAATTTCAAAAAGTCTCTTAAAGCTGATCAAAGGGACTCATACCATATTACTGCTCAAACCACTCTTTATGGTTGGGTTAACACAATTGTATCCACACTGTTTAAAAGTTCCTTTGAAACCCAGCTTGGTATCTCAAAAAAAAACCAGCACACAACTTGATAGATTGATCTAACATTATGTTTTTTTATCCAATTTCAGCACTCAAAGCACCCAATGTCTAGCGTTCAGAGTTATGATGAGCGTCTCATGGGCTGCAGTCTATGAAACGTGTTAATAAGAAGCTCCCCGCGCACAATATATGCTCTGGATTGCAGAACAAACTCTTATTTAAGTCCTGGATGATAGAATTAATGTCGCATGAAATCCTATTCTGAGAAATGAATTTAATGCCTCAAGTGCTATTTAGATTCACATTACATTTAAAAATGCACGTGGAGCATGCAATACGGTTATGGTTAGAAAAGCAAAAACGTTTCGAACACTCCTACTCCCTCAACACTGCATTCATTTCTTACACATGTTAATTAGCCATACTATGATTGTAAGTTTTAATAATGATAGAAAGATAACTTGGATATCTTCATTCCTGTAATTTTTCCCGAAGTTGTTTCGTATATGGATTTTTTTTATAGGTGTTTTTATATAAAATTATTATATGATTGAATACTTCGTTCTTTCCATTGACAGAAATAGATGGCCAAGTAATACAGAACGGTGAAACACCAATATACCTTCTATCGATACCTAATAATAATATATTCAACCTAGTGACACCGTTTGTACTCGTTGTAAAAACAGCTGAAGTTGACATTTCTCATGAGAATAAGAGTTAGTTCCAGGTCGGGATATCGAATTGTTTTGATAAAACATCAATCAAATAAACTGCCTACAAAACTTCAAAGAAAGTAGACCTAAATATGACGTATCACGAATTAAGAACTCTAACCTAACCCTAACAAGATAAATTTATTTAAAAGTTCGCTTTAATATTTCTAGATATAGTAATACTATGTTCACATGTGTATGCATTTACTATCTTTTTTGTCCCGGGGGAGGGTCAGCGGTAAACGTACGGACTTACAAGCTAAAATCCGGGGTTCGAGTGCTCGTGGTGGACAGCTACATTGGTTTTTTTGCCATCATGTTTCATTTGAGCATCCATTCCTGCCAGTGGAAATAACGAAGTATTCAATCATATAATAATCCTATATGAAAACACTTAAAATTATAGTTTACATATGAATAAAATATAAAGAAAAGAAACACTATTATATTTTCTGTAGAGTTATTTCACGCACCATTGTTTTTAATCTTACTATGACAAATATCTTATCGGAATGGAATAAGAATACCTTATTAATGTTGCTGTGAGTGGATGGCGGATTAGATAGATTTAGTATTTTTGTTATAAAAGGACTGGATTCTAACTTGTTATCTGAAAACACATGAACTAAGTTGTTATGAAATCTGTGGAGAAATCTGTCCTTCTTCTAATACTACAAGAACTAGTATATGTTTCAACCCAGGTAAATGAAATATAATACCACAAGAACAAGTATATGTTTCAACCCACGATATACTTGTTCTTGTGGTATTATATTTCATTTAATTTCAACCCAGGTAAATGAAATATAATATCACAAGAACAAGTATATGGTTCAACCCACGTAAATGAAATATAATACCACAATAACAAGTATATGTTTCAACCCAGGTAAATGAAATATAATACCACAAGAACAAGTATATGTTTCAACCCAGGTAAATGAAATATAATACCACAAGAACAAGTATATGTTTCAACCCAGGTAAATGAAATATAATACCACAAGAACAAGTATATGTTTCAACCCAGGTAAATGAAATATAATAAATACACAAGTCTAAATGAAAACTATTTTTGCGACGTACTGGGCAGCCCTCGAAATGTCGCAAAAGGATAATATATTCATCATGGAAGGTTAGCGCAGATAGCCAAATAAACCAAAGGAAATCTAATTACGTGATAATAGTGTTTATTTCAGAAATTAGCTATATGTGTTGGTGTTTTCATAGGAATGCTGAATACAAACATATATATGTCAGTAAGAGCTGTGAAGGTTTTAGCCCTATGTGTATACTCTAAAAGAGTTGAATGCGTGTTTGTATTCAAGGCTATCTGAAGTCGTACTGATTTTGAACTACTGATAAGAAAGGTAAGAAAGCGAGTAAGCAACACCCTACCACCCACTATCCCCACTAATAATTGATTGTCACTCTTATAACGCACCCATAGCTTAATATTTATAAAATATTTTGTGATATCGCACGGATTCGAACCCAGCTAACTATTCCGAAGTTTGCAGCTACATCACAGGGCTGCTTTTAAAAGAGGTTTGAGATATGCCAGAATGTAAATAGTTGCCTATAAGAGTTGCGAATAACTTATCACGACGTACGGACACATCACAACTTATGTACTGATGTGGCAATATGTTAGTTTCATCTCTTTTTTTTTTGTTGTTGTTGTTCTTCTTCTTCTTCTTCTTTACTTACAATTTTATTTTACTTCAACGACTTATTTAAGGTTGAAAGTTTCATCTTTATCAGCCGGCTCTATTTCTTTGTAACTTTTCACAAAAATATGTCTTATCCGTTTCTTCTATATTCAAGATAAATGGTTTGTTAACCTTACAAGATTTGCCTGCATCATTTCTTTTTTGTAACGAACTGTTAGACAACCCAACGCGGTTCTCCATATGCTGCAGACAATCAGATCAAAGTCAAGATAACACACTGCCGCATTCATCCACGTCACATCCCCTGAGGTAGGCGCGTGCTCTTTCGTTGGTTGTGAGCCATATGTTGATATAAAACGCCTTAAACAGTACGTTCACGTACGAATTAACGGACATAAGCCTTATACCTGCTAGAAGCTTTGAGGATTAAAATCTGCCTTTTTTTCCCCAATCAGTTTTTGATTATAACATACAAAATTAATTTATTGGTGAAATGTACGGCTACAGGAAACAAGTGGATCTGAAATCCTAACATTCTATACAGACTGATAGAGACGTTTTCTTTTTAATCTTGCATTATGAAGTTTTCGGATAATTTAGTTTCCGTGTTGATATCATAATTGCCTCTGTATTAAGTATTAAGCTTTTGATGTTATTTTAACAACTAAATTGGCGATTTAGAATAGCAAAATCCCCAGCTGTTCGTTAATCAACCGAATGTATACATATATATATAAATATAGCAGGATGCTCCATAGTTTTACACAGCTGGACTACAGAGGGCGAAAACATTGGAGAATCTATTTGTCATTATTTTCTAACATACAAGCTTGAAATTTTATATGTGATTAATAATGAATACATTGGCCGGAAGAGGTTCACAAGCCGCCCGTCGAGCCACTCTGACTTTTAGGGTGAATCCATTCAGTTAAATGAAATAGCGAAGCCAGTACCTGTTATCTTATGAACACAGAACAGTCAGTCTTTCAGTAACGCACTTCAAAAAAAAAAGAAAAAAGAAATGATTCGAAGCGAGTAAGCAAAGTAAAGAACATAAAGTTTGTTTTAGTTATATTTAGTTTTGGAAATAAAATACTTAAATTTATAAAACATTTTGTCATGAACGTACATACTACAGACATGAGATAAGTTTGATCTGAAAACTTTTAATTTTATTCCACAATTTAGCCAGTTTTTACACAAATGAAGGATCGTGATCCTGTCAACGGTTAGAACTAAAATGGCAACTGTTCAGCAAGCCCTCCAGTGGCACAGCGGTATGACTGCGGACTTACTACGCAATAACCAGGTTTTGATACCCGTAGTGGGCAGATAGCCCTGTGTGTAGCTTTGTGCTTACCTACAAACAAATAAACTGTTCAGCAAAAGCACAGGCCATTACATGGAATTGTAGTCTGTTTTTCTCATACAACGTCTATTTCGACAATCAACTCTGTATAACACTCGGACACAGTGTAATAATTCAGTGATTAACAGTTTAAACACTTCAGTGGTCCAGGATCTGTGTATCGTAACAGGAGCTCTGGAAGTCTCAGCCTAAGTAAAGAAACCATTACCTTGGTAACTGAATCACTGGACTAATATTCCTAGAGAACTTTTTTTTACCGAATTGCTGGATTGGATATGAGGGACTGTTACCTTGGGCACCTCTTTCCACAGACCTGACGCCTCAAGACTTTTGGCTATGGGAACATCTTAAGTCTACGGTTTAAAACCCACGATTAGCTATTCAGCTACACATGCTGATCCCAGAGATCGTATCAGTGAAAGAACTGATGCAATTTCAGAAAGATGTTTGACAAACGTAGAAGGGGCTTGCAGAAGAACACTTAGGCCAACGGAGGTAATATGAAGATGGTATAAAACTTGAAAGTACGTAGATCAACATATACTTTAGGGCTTAGTTTTATCCGTCGTCATTTCAAAGCTATTACGTTTTAAAATGTATACAACCTTTTGTAGACACCCTCTATATACATATAAAAACGCCAGTTTTGCTTTTGTTTTCTTTATTTAAGATGACTGAATAAATACGAGATAGCATTTTATAAACTTATTGTGATTCATTATATACAGGCTTAAAATACATGTTGATAATTACAAAACCAATTTCTGAAAAAAAAAACCCAGATATTTCATTAAATGGTTTATGTTGTTAAGAAATAATATGTAAATAATTTTAATCTGAATTAATAGTCCCTCCGTAAGATCAGTGTTTACAATCCTAGAATTCGGAGTTCGATCATATATGGATAGAATGCATATACCCCCCTTGCGCAAATTACGGTTAACAAACAAAGTAATAAATAACCTGTGCGATACCATAAAATATTCCCCGCATTTTAAGTTGTGGGTGCATCGTTATAAGAGTGACAGTAAGTCCCCAAGCGTGGATAGGGTGTTACTGTCTATCTACCTTCCCTCTGGTCAGTAGTTTAAACTTGAGACAGCCTTAGTGGGCCTTGCCTTAAATACAAAATACATTACAATAAAAACTAGAATATTACCAGGAAATATCTATAATTTAGATTCGCTGCACGAGCCCTGAGAAGTAATTATACTTTAATTTATTGCTATAGCAATTCTTTAGGTCTCAAGTTTTTATGTTTATATGACATTAAGCACAAAACTACACAATGGGCAGTCTGTGCTCATCCCGCCGTGAGTATCGAAACCTGATTTCTAGCATTGTAAGAAGTCCGCAGACATATCGTTGTGCCACTTGGGGGGGGGGGGGGGAGGGACTTAAGGTCTTAAAAGAACGATTAAATATTTACCTGTATTCCATAATACCACACTATATTGTTATGGTATGAAAATCAAGCCTTTTTATTCTTACTAATAGTTTTCAACGAAAACAAGCTTGATATACTTTAAGACAGCATGGTCCAAACAGCGGCCCTTCAAATTTTCCATCCACTTCAGTCAGGCCCTTAAATAGTAAAAGGGTGGACCACTCCGATCTACAATTTTTAAGTCAGAAGTTCCTCAAACTACTGCTTCAATAATAAGTATGATAGTTTCACATCGAAGTATGCGATATTCTTTATTTCAATTTCCTCACTTCATTATTCAGCCTCACCCTTTAACTTGTAATTATAATCTTCTTTAGTGTGTAATTAATATAAGTAATATGACCAGTTCTTCCGATTTTAAAATTATAGCGCCCCCTTTTGTTAGGGAAAGTGGTACACAATCAATTATGCAAATAATAAATATCATCAAGTAATTATTTTTGGAGTATCCTCCTGTTGGTCAGAAGTGTTGTGGCAAGATTTAAAATGCCATTCGTGCTCACTAGTGACTTACTATAAATGCTTCGCGACTTGAAAATCGGACATAGAGTGTGAAAAACACCTGCCATGTGCATTGAATTGTTTCCTTTTTTGTTTGTTTTGGCGGGTGTAAAATCACGTGCATATTGGCATATGCAATACTAGTAACAATATATCTTCTGCTTCAACCTGCCGTATAGCCAACTTCAGTGTAAATAGAAAAGGTTATGCTGAGTTATTCCTGGCCTTGTGATAATTTTCCTACTCAGTAAGAAGGTTATACAATGTTGGTTAACAGTATTCAGAGATTAACAGTACTGAATGTGAATAAAAACACTTACAGATGATTGACAAAAATTATAACCTAGACATTTAGGCGTCTCAAAAGTATCTATAGAGACAACGGCACATTTAAAAATCTAGGACTTTCCCTGTCAAAGCGAAACGTCTGGTTACCCTAAATATAAGAGAATTAATATGTTGTAATGTTGAATTGCATGTACGTATTATTATATTTGTAACTGCGTTTTTATGAATTATGTATGCAGAAGAAAATTTTATGCTGATATATTCATGATATATGCAGTCTAGCCATAAAACATCTGCCTCGAATGGTAAGCGAAAACAGCCAAACAAACCCGTTTTAGAAACTTTGCCCTTTCGCCATTAGAAGTTACGTGAAACATTAGGCTTATAAGAATGACAGTTAATTGTTCTCTTGACAACTTTAATTATTTTAACAAGGTAATGCGGATGGAATCTTAAGTTGAAAATTCAATTTAGATAACTTACATTGACAAGAATACTAAGCCAGCGTTCAACATGCATAGGCTTTTTTGTTAACTTTGGAAGTGAATGACTTAAAACACACCGTGATTCTAACTTGACATACGTTTTTTGATTCTATCTAATCAATGTGACGTATTTCCGGTTTAACGTTAAGTAAATAGAAACCACTAAGGAATGTATTTACCCTTAATAAGTATTTCCTTCGAATCAAGTCATGTTTTGGGTTTCAAAAGCTTTCTAGAATAAAAAACAGTAATGAAATTTAAAACAAAAATTTATGTGTCTACTGTGCTAGATAGTTTGTTAGTTACCTGTGAAAAAAAACAAAAAAACTCAGTTTTATTTATGTACACATGTGACCACAAAGATTGTCAAACAACTCATCAAAGTCTCAAGTTCCTTCTTTTTTTTTCTTTTTCTTGTGGGAAAAAAAGAGACAAAGAGAAGCGGGGAAAATATACATGTATCTCTTTTCTCAGATTATCGAAAGTTTCGTCAGACTCTTTATTGAATCTAACAAGCCTCAAGCAAAATTTGATAAATATTCGTTTACAACAAACTAAGTCTTCAAATTATATTTTCGGTCAACTAATTAAATACAAGAAGTATCTGTAACAAAATTAAAACAAAAATCTTAAATTTAGATTGTGTACTTGAATAAATAAAATAAGTTATATCAAAGCAAATTATCATGTCTTGTAGACTTTCTCAGACATTTCCTAGGCCCGGCATAGCCAGGTGGTTAGAATACTCAACTCACAATCTGCGGGTCGCTGGTTCGAATCCCCGTCACACCAAACATGCTCGCCCTTTCAGCCGTGGGAGCGTTATAATTTTACGGTCAATCCCACTATTCGTTGGTAAAAAAGTAGCCCAAGAGTTGGCTGTGGGTGATGATGACTAGCTGCCTTCCCTCTAGTCTTACACTGCTAAATTAGGGACGGCTAGCGCAGATAGCCCTCGTGTAGCTTTGCGCGAAATTCATAACAAACAAACAAACTAGACATTTCCACTAGATAAATAGCTTAAGACTTCTAGTTAGAACGATATAAAATGTCTAGTTTGAATTTTTGTATTTAACAAAAATCATGTTTTTCTTCTTTTGTTGTATACATGAAAAGGCTTAATATTTAGATCTCGTTTAATTACTAATTAAAGTACGAAATATCAGCTAAAGCTCATGTAGATGGCATCTAAACGTTAAAAAAATACACTTTGTATTTCAGAAAATGACTTACATCTCTAATAAAAACATATTTCATCTTCTTTGCTTCAATCTTTCATTCCCTCACTAGTTTTATGCGCTCTATTAAAATGACGGTGTCTGACATTTTATGTGTAATTAATGCAAGCCCTTAAGAATGAATAAAGATTACTGCTATAACTTTTGAGACATGTTAAAGTTTACAGTAAAATATCTCTGTTAGAAATTCTTTATATCAATAACTCATATTTCACACAGACGTTTGTGGTAAAAAAAAAAAAAACTTACACAATGTTTAACAGTGTATCTAGTTGAATTATTAAAAGAATTCAACAATATATTGTTTACAGTAAGTTTGGAAATAGTTTAATGATAAAGCATTGTTCTCGCTAACGTACGGTTCTAGAACCCTGAAACAAACAGAAATAGTGTAATATAACTCACCTTAACTTTTTCTTTCAATTCTGCACATGAGATACACAGTTGGCTGCATCAGAAACGACGACTGTATTTCCGCAACAAATAATGTCAGTCCATACATGTTGGTAACGTTTCAGATTGCGCCAAAACATGCCATAGAACAATCTTTCGATCAGAATCTGAACCAAAACATTACTTTAGGCAATTATCGGCTTCTTGTAATGGGATTACAGCTAGTCAGGCTGAACAATTTTCTTTCTGCATTACCATTATGCAGGTTTTATTTTGTTTCTGAGATTACTTAAACATTTACCTAACTATCGCACACCTAACATGCTCGACCTTTCAGCCGTGGGGGCGTTATAATGTAACGGTCAATCGCACTATTCGTTGGTAAAAGAGTAGCCCAAGAGTTGGCGGTGGGTGGTAATGACTAGCTGACTTCCTTCTAGTCTTAGACTACTAAATTAGGGACGGCTAGCGCAGATAGCCCTCGTGTAGCTTTGCGCGAAATTCGTAACAAACCAAACCTAACTATCGTGGGCCGAAAGCTGATGTTCGTAAATCACTATTTTGTTCGTTTTTTTGCGAATTATTTGTTTACAAACTTCAAAAAAAAAAGAACAAATAAAAACCTAAAAGTTCTTATCACCCCCAGTTGCTGTAGGAAGTCACTAGAATTCGTTATAACGTCTAGTAAATGATACATCTCAATGTTAGTCTACACTGAAATACGCTGCATGATAAGAGCCTGGTCCTTAAGTCCCGGATGCTAACTCATCGTCACGATCGACTACATCGTCGGCAATGTTTCAGAATTAGTGGGAGGAGCTCTGTGTTCGTTTCTCCAGTCACATGAATCTCGAGCGTATATCTATTCGTTTTCGTATTTGTAACCAAACCGCATATGCAGTACACGTTTCCTGGAATAACCTTCATTCTCTCTAGCATATCATTTGAAATAGTGACGTCGACGCCTGGTGAAATATTTCCAAAGCAAGCACCCTTTTCACTGAAGGTAGGTCACCTTTTGGTCGAATATTAGACCATAGGAAATTACAGGGGCGTCACCGTCGTCGTCGAAGTTATTGTTGTCAATAGTACGACTTATGGCGGTATCCAAGACAACCCAAACAAACAGTAAGCCCGATGTGGCGCCACGTAACTCACACATTCACTGGCACATTTCCTTGATGTTTTCGTTGAAAGTTTTACGAAACGTTCGACTTATTAAACGCCTCCTTTTTCACTAGTTGCATGACACGAGCAAAAACTAAAACGTCATAAGATTTAATACGTGATCCGAAAAAAATATAAATAAATATATAAACTACATCTCTCTATAGTCCACAGTAGGGTCGATTTTCAGACCTTTGGTTTGAAAAAGTAGTGCTTGGGAACGTCTTCCAAAAATAGTTCCCCTCTACTTTGCTAACAAAAGAAACTCTTCTTTACATACTTTAAATAATTGTCTTAATATTATCATATTCCCTTTACGAGTAATTTAGGAGCTAGAGCTCCAGGAAATAACATGATTATTCATGTTTATTTTTAATTACAAGTTAATAAAATCCTTACAAGTTATGTGATTCGTTTAGATCAGTTTTCAACTGAGAAAACTTCATGCGTCATGTTGCAAAACTTCTTTTCAATTTTTTTTTTCATGAATAAGTTAGCTGTCATAAATCCGTTACAAGAATTCTCCTACAAACCATGCGCCACAAAGTTGTTCATCAAGGTTTTTACGGACTGTCTGCTTACGAACCACTGAATTTGTGCTCCTGATGAAGACAAAGAAGAAAGATGTACCATACAGATTTCAGTTAAAATAGTGCACTCGAACTAATAGGGGAGTTCTGGTGAGAGTTCAAAAACGTGATTTGGAAGAAGCATTTAGGTGTGTAATAGAACCCCTCGTGGCCTCAAAACACCTCGAGACGCTCATCCAAGGTCGTTTTACTTTACTTATTGTAACCTTCCCTCTGTTTGATCAAAACTCCACCCGTTCGCTGTGAAGACTTAGGCTTAAACCTCAACTAACTCGGGCCTAAAAACCCCCATATGCGTGCGCGTATTCACGGAATTTGACTACCCAGGTCCTCCTTTCCGGCCGTACTTTCACCACCCTTGTTACGATACCTGGGCCTTGGACCTGCGGGTAATGAGCAGTTCGAGCGGAAGAGAGAGAAAGTTCAGCTTTCAAATCTGTTAGCTGATTGGCTGGATAAATTATTATGAGTCACGCGAAGGCGATACTTGTAATTTTAGACGATCTTTTCTTAAGAAATTCCAATCTTCTACCTCTTTTAAACAAGGAAACACTGACGTTAGAGTAACTAATACGTTACGTAGTTGTACGTAGCTCCAAATTTGAACCGTGATAACGAGCTTATTGGTCAAAGATATTTGCAGAGTTTTACGAAACTTATAAAGCTATCCATTGAAAACCCAAATGTAGCATAAACTATGTGCACCATTTGATTTTTTAACAAATTGATACATAGAAACATCTGTAATTTCTTTTAACAGAAACATATTTTTGGCTATTACTTATATATATATATAGTTTTAAAAGTTTCCGTTACTAGAATGAGTAGAACTGGAATTTCTCGAGAGCACGTAAGTAAACCAATGCTATACTTATGATAGCTTTGTAGGAGTAAATATGGTAACAGTTTCACTCTGTTTGAAGTCGAAACATTTGTAGGAGTAAAGATGGTAACAGTTTCACTCTGCTTGAAGTCAAAACATTTGTAGGAGTAAAGATGGTAACAGTTTCACTCTGTTTGAAGTCAAAACATTTGTAGGAGTAAAGATGGTAACAGTTTCACTTTGTTTGAAGTCGAAACATTTGTAAGGGTACAGTCAGTAACAGTTTCACTTGGTGTGAAGTCAAAGAAATTGTAGGAATACAGTTGGTAACAGTTTCTCTCGGTGTGAAGTCAAAGCATCTGTTACATTACGCATCAAGATGTTTTCAAGACCTGGTGTTAGAAGTGTTTTTGAATCCAAGCATAAATGGTGAAATAGGATTTTTAAAGATAGGAGGTAAAACGATTCTGATGGTAAAATCTTATTCCGACATGATCTTCATTGAGAATACGACCATAAATAATCCACTAAGAAATACTTAACTGACTAAGATCATGGTTGTATGATATAAGTTATCTTAAAAGAAAAGATTTATTTGTTTCACACTCTACGTTATTGAATTATCGTTGGTTTTGTTAATAAGATATGGTAATAAATGATTGTTTATTATTTTATAATGTGTATGTTCAACAGCGCAACTGAATGTACTCCTTACACACAAGCCTATATGTTGGTTTGTATATTTACTCTGTTTATGTTATATATTTACAAACACTCTCTCTCTCTATTATATATGTGTGTGTGTGTGTCCTATTACACACACACATATATATACTTTTTAATTTGATACACAATATATTTCATAACATCACTTCCAGCTTCGTTTATAGCAATAATAATCTGTAATATAGAAGGTCATGTCGTATTTGGTGGAGAGAAATACAAGCTAGAGTGTAACAGATATTTAAACTGTCGTTCTTTGGAACAATGCGTTCTTTTAGTGGTTCTTACTGAGTTATCTACTCCTTAAATATTACAAAAGCTTATCAGTATATCTTAGATATTACCGCTACATATTAGGCCGAAGAAAAATTGTGTCTTGACGACTTAATCGTTTTCCACAGCAAAACATGTTCTGGAAAAAGGTGATAATTTATAGGTTGCAACAAATATACTCATCTAGCTTAATTTAGTTTAGTTGTTGGAACACCATTCATCTTAGGAGTTCAGAAAAGTCATGCAGCACCCTTGAAATAACTACGGTGATATTTAAACGCTCAAAATAAGTTTTAAAAAAAATTGGATCTATGTTAAGTAGTTTTTTTTTTCCTTCAAACTTTTTCCTTGCTTATTTTTTTGTCCCCTAAAACATGCACAAAATCTCATGCCCGTAAACTACACATAGATCCACGCACTTACATGCGCAATATATATATATATATATATATTAATGTTTTCCGAAGTTAACAAACTCAGTTCGTTTATTACCACTGCTCTTCGCAAATATCATGCAAAATGATAAAATTAAAAGATAGATAGATGCATAAATTAGTCTAAAAAATCTGGTGAATATACTTTGAACCTTGATTATTTTTTCTCACACATTTTGTTTCTCTCATATAATTGAATATGTAATTTAATTTGCAAATATAATCATAGCATTTCAGGGCGTTTCACTTTTACAGGAAAATGTTATAAAGGTGTGCATATTTGGTCGAATAGGTGTTTCGAAAACGCTCAACGCCCTAATAGGTCAAACATAGTGGTGAAGCTAGAAAATAAAGCACTGCATGATATTAGTTACCAGAGAAGTAAGATACGCCGAATATTTAATAACTTTATTTTCCAAAGGCCTTGTAAATTAAGATACTTAAACTTAGGTATTGGATAGATTCTATTTCTATAGGACTAGAGTGGTATGACGCTTGAAATGATGAATGACAATGGTTTCCAGAGGACTGTACACATAATGGACGACATTGTTTTCTAGAAGGGTTGTTATAAGACATTTGTAATCATTGATGGCAGGGGTTTCCAGAGGACTGTTTATAAGATGCTTACAATAATGGACGACATTGTTTTCTAGAAGGGTTGTTATAAGACATTTGTAATCATTGATAGCAGTGGTTTCCAGAGAACTGTTTATAAGATGCTTACAATAATGGACGACATTGTTTTCTAGAAGGGTTGTTATAAGACATCTGTAATCATTGATGGCAGTGGTTTCTTTTGGGCTTATTATTAAGCTACAAAAATTATGGATGATGTCATTTCCTAGATTTCTTCTAATTTACATTCCAAAAATGATATTTTCTTAGACTGTTTTTAGACATATATCTAATGCTGCATGCAGCCATCTGTTAGATTTTTTATGGCCATTTGTCAATTATTGACGTGCTGTCAGGGCGTAATATTAGAGATGACGGGATTCGAACCCGTGACCGAGTCAGTGACCTAACCACCAAGCCATGCTAGGCCATTAACCAAACTAGTTTTATAAAAGTGTGAATCTGATAGTTTAAGGTTAATTGTTCATTATAAAGATTACTTCGTGCTCTCTAAGACGAGGTTATAAATTTTTTTGTGATTAAGAATGCACAACGTTCACTATATTTTGAACAGTATATAAGTATAAATGGTATTTTAGTTAGTTTAATACGATTAAAGTCGAGTAAATATTATATCTAAATTGTATATAAAATTATTATCATTTGAAGCATTGTTTAAGATGATTAACGAAAATATAACTACATTTAACCAGTAGAAAGATTAGTATGGCAAACTTCAACTACTCATAAAGAATGAGGCTTTATTCTAAGAACCCA
>NW_013665621.1:1452775-1456246 GCF_000517525.1 Limulus polyphemus
TAGGATACACATTTGTTCATAATTTTAGGTGTTTTTTTTAGAACGTGATGCAGATGTTTGACCACTGACCACTAACTTACTATAAGAACTAGTTATCTGTATTATTTTCTACGTAAGTGAAGCCAGTGTAAATTTGTTTCAGTGAGTGACCTTCTGGTAGTCAGTCGTGGGTCGTAGTAGAAAATTAGAGGATAAGCATTTACTGATCCCGTGTAAGAAGTATTTCTAATTTCTAAAACTTAAATGATCTAAGGTATAAGTATTAATACGTTTGCGCTACATGAATCTTTTTCTTGTATTTTCTTCTATTAGCAACTCTGTTTCTATGTTACATAGGAATGGTAAATATTGCCTAACCTCAGTAGCGATGTACATTTTAGAGTGATTGAGCTTGACTGTATCTTTTGTTGCAATGCAGATTTGTCGAATTATTTTTTTTTTTACTAAGTAAAAATTTAATTAGCAATTTGTATAGATACCGCAGTATTTTTTTTCTTATTCGTTGTTGTTGTTTGTAATTAAGCACAAAGCTACCCAATGGGCTATCAGTGCTCTGCCCACCACGGGTATCGAAACCCGGTTTCTAGCGTTGTAAGTCCGCAGACATATCGCTCTGCCACTGGGGGGGGGGGGCTTCTTATTCGTACGTGATTATGAAGTGGATGGTGGAAGATGTTTTCGGTTGAATGCGGAGAGACTCTTAAAATGTACATGGATTCATTTAGAGATACACTAGGCCTACTATAATAACTGGTGGAATTTAATTTTGCTTTGCTTTGAAATAAATCATTGTGGGTTCATTTAGGTAACGATTTCGCTTGTATCTAATTGTTGCTCTATATCACAATAGCTAACAATTTCAACCACATATATTTTTAGTGTAAGTACGGGTAAGTTACAAAAGTGATGTTGTCTAATGAGATCGCAGTGGTATTGTGTTTCACAGTAAAAATCATTTCAATGTGACTTTACAAGGATATAAACCATGATAGAATTGCTAAAAGTCCTAAAAAAATAAATAACGAAAACAGGTGTTGGTTCGAAGGTTAAGCCTAAATTACTCTATTATCCAGTTTCTCAATATATGACAAAACACAAATCTCACCTTTCCTTGTTTCTCTTCTAAGCTTCTATCATAGCAATTCACAGCCCATTTTTGACGTTGTCCTTCCACCGAGGCCCGGCATGGCCAGGTGGTTAGGGTACTCGACTCGCAATCTGCGGGTCGCGGGTTTGAATCCCCGTCACACCAAATATGCTCGCCCTTTCAGCCGTGGGGGCGTTATATGTGACGTTCAATCCCACTATTCGTTGGTAAAAGAGTAGCCAAAGAGTTGGCGGTGGGTGGTGATGACTAGCTGCCTTCCCTCTAGTCTTACACAGCTAAATTAGGAACGGCTAGTGCAGATAGCCCTCGTGTAGCTTTGCGCGAAATTCAAAACAAACAAACAAACCTTCCACCGATCCTTCTGCATTTTGAGAATCCCCTTCCATTAACCTTACCATCCATGATAATGTGTTTTTTGTGTTGTCTTATTTCCCTTAAGCTCAATTTAAAACAGTGTGGGGCCGCTGGAAGGACAAATAGTGTACTGAAAAATGTTTAATTTAAAACTTTCACAGAAACCTTACATTTTGTTCTGTTAAAAAGTTATTTTCTCAGTATATTTTAATTGGTTATCATGTTAATTCGAATAAGGAACGTTTTCTTACCAAATCATTACATAAAACGGGCCAGTTGTTTGACATTAATGCAAAGGTTTGTTTGCTTATCTGTGAGAAGCTTGAACTATCTAAATACATATCTAAGCACAACAGTTTAAATACATATCTAAGCACAACAGTTTAATACCTACATATTGCTTTGTCAGATTAATCTGGCACCAACTAAACCTTTAATAATTTCGAAAGTTAAATACATTATGGTAAAATAAAAGTGCTAAAACTTTACATGGCTTGAGTACATCAAAATTAGTTCATGGCAAAGAAAGGCCTTCAGCCTGATCATACACAATAATGGACAGAAGCAGGTTAAATAAGTGCAACCGTATTACCAGTATACCAGATTTAAGCTATCATTTAAAACATTGAAGTTTTATTGGGATGCTGCTTAATTTTCATGAAAATTTTTTATATTACAATTATCAGATTCAAATTATTCTGCTTTTCTTATTTGATGATACAAAAGATGAGTTAACACGTGTATCTAAAAATCAAATCGCTTTGTTTCCAGTCTGCTTTTTTTTTGTCATTTGTCATCTTGTGAAGTAGTTTGATCTGTTAACCCCTTGTTACCAAACAAATTGCCCCCCCAGTGGCACAGCGGTATGTCTGCAGACTTACAACGCTAGAATCCGGATTTGTGCTTAATTACAAAAATACAAACCAAACAAGTAATAAATACCTCCAAATAGGATATAATGTAGTAATATGTTTTGAAGCTCATACTTATTACATTTGAAGCAGTTCGTTTTAGGTTTACTTATTTTGTACGCAGCATAATGCTATAGCTAATTCTCATACGCTCTAAACAAAATTTACCGAATGGGACAAAAAGACATTTTTGAATTACGGGTTCGCCAATTGGATATTTATTTCAATATTTTTGGAATAGTTGTAAAATAGATATGGTGTAGTCTTCTGGGTCTTCTTCAATTATCGTTGTTGATGATTCTTGTAACATTCATTTCCAAAATATTTTTATATTGGAGGAGAAGGCTGTTCAAGGTAACGGAAACGGATCATAGTGATGGTAGATGGCTTCTTAATTTAGAAATAATTAAGTTGTTGTTGTTTGTAATTAAGCACAAAGCTACACAATGGGCTATCTGTGCTCTGCCCACCACGGGTATCGAAACCCGGATTTTAGCGTTGTAAATCCGCAGACATACCACTGTGCAATTGGGGGGGCGAAATAATTAAGACTTTTATTACTTTTATGCATGAAAACGTAGAAATTTATATTATTATTTTATAAACGGCGCTACTCTATATCGCTTATTTTTTGTGTTTTTTATCCTAAAGTTGGTTAAGGGGTTATTTGTTCTCTGTATACCACGAAGAACCGAACCCCGTATTTCAGTGTTCTAAGTCCATAAACTCACCGTTGATCCTCCTGGGGACGTTATTTTGTACAGATAAGCAATTCCGGTTTCTGTTTTTTATTTTATTTTCGAAGAATAAAAGTAACTCTCTAGGAAAGAATAATAATTTCTATCACATACCGGATTTATTAACATACCCTTTCTATTATATACCGGATTTATTAACATACCCCTTCTATTATATACCTGATTTATTAACATACCCCTTCTATTATATACCTGATTTATTAACATACCCTTTCTATTATATACCTGATTTATTGACATACCCCTTCTATTATATACCTGATTTATTAACATACCCCTTCTATTATATACCTGATTTACTGACATACCATTTCTATTATATATCTGATCTATTAACATA
>NW_013665621.1:1457246-1463186 GCF_000517525.1 Limulus polyphemus
TACCCCTTCTATTATATACCTGATTTATTAACATACCCCTTCTATTATATACCTGATTTATTAACATACCCCTTCTATTATATATATGATTTATTGACATACCCCTTCTATTATATATATATGATTTATTACTCTTGTTTCGCACGACTCGATCTAAGTTGGAAATAACGTTATTATATATATATATATATCAGATATGGTTATCCAGTCAAGTTAAATGTAGAAAGGTCAATCACATCAAAATTATTTTCCAAAAAGTTAAAATAACCTTCAGCGTTATTTGAACAATAGAGGATTTTACATGTTCATTAAGTATTTTATTCCAACAAGGTTTTGTATATAAACGTTCTACTATTATGTACGTTCTAGAAATATTTCGAATAAAATCTTATATTAATACACGTGTTATGAAACCTAATGCTTTATATTACTATTGTTTTCTAATAAATAGAATAATTGATTTAATTTTAATAAATGTATAGAAACTGCTTAACATAAATAATTTTATTCATTTACTTTTCTTTTGTTTCATGCTGAATACATGACGTTTTAAGGTAAAAAACACTGAGTGAATTGTTCAGGATTTTAAAAACACAGATTTGTTGTAATTGTAGGTTGTATCTGCCCTATAAGAATTTGATAAATAATATTTGTGTTAAAATTATGGAAAAGGTTTTCATTTTGAACTTTATAACAAAGAGGTCAGTTTATTCTAATACAGTAGCAAATAAAACCCATTTAAATACTAATATGTGCTTTTGTATGCTTACTAGGCTCTCATATAGAAAATATATCGCATCTGTATTTAAAAGATGTTGTTTTTGACTTTTATTTAAAATATGTTAATTTTTTTACTTTTATTTAAAAGAGGTTAATTTTTACTTTATTTAAAAGAGGTTAATTTTTACTTTATTTAAAAGAGGTTAATTTTTTACTTTATTTAAAAGAGGTTAATTTTTTACTTTATTTAAAAGAGGTTAATTTTTACTTTATTAAAAGAGATTAATTGTTTACTTTATTTAAAAGAGGTTAATTTTTTTACTTTATTTCAAAGATGTTATTTTTTTTTACTTTTATGATTATATACATTTCTATAGTAGTAAATATCAATTTCTGATCAATGACCTATCGTGATTAACCCATTTTAACTCGTGTTATAGAACGTTTGAAGTGAAATCAAAGAAGGAAGAAAATAGAAACGCCATTATGAGTTTGCTAATTCAAACCCGACTTTGTGATTAAATATTTTGTTAAGTGCGAGCACTGTTGTCGAAAGCGATACAAAAAGCCGTAAAAACTTGGCATACAATCAATGATACAATGAGTGATGAGTTGTTTTCCACAAAGATATAATTTTCTTTCATATCATTCATTTTCAAGTATATCGCTAAAGAACAGCAATGGTCAACAGCCATAACTGTGGGTGGCTTATTGTGTGTTTCAAAATGTATTATGTTCTATGACAAAGCTGCTATGGAAGTACATTCTGAGTCCATTGTTGAGTTACCTTCAATATCTGTTCGCGTACAGCTTCTCAACAGACCTGAACAATTTAAATGACTTCATTCGGTTGGATCTTTCAATGCGATAGCAAAAATAAATGTTTGTAAGCTCGAGCTGTAGTGTGGTTTCAAATCAACACCTTTAATACTACATGATTTGCGAAGTACCAACAGCTCACTGGATACTGATGATAAAGTAGAATATATGTTGTTGCAAAAAGAAAACGTTCTAAGTAATGTGGGATTATCCTTCGAATAAAACAGACCACACATATTTTACATGGTGTCAACCTACCCTATTCTTACTTGAGCAGTAAAAATAATCTATGGATCTAGATAATAATTTGGAATCCAGCTTCTGTTTTGTTGTGGTATTAAACATAAATAAGACATTTTTTTTTATGGATGCTTGATTGTTCGGTATGCCTGGATGTTTGAGTTTAATAAAGTAAATCCCAAACCCTCCAACTAGTTTGTGTTCATAATTATTCATGCTGTTTTACAGCTTCAGCTACTTAGATTAACCGTGGAAAAGTCCATAAACCCTACGAACAAGTTTAAAGTTGGCTGAAACCCGTTCCTTCACGCGCGTCAACTTACGAAGCAGAACCGAGGCTGGAACGTAGTATGCTTGATTTGCGTTGCAAATGTAACTCTTTCTTCTGCCAAACGTGGCGGTGTTTCATATAGGCTTCCAGTTGTAGTTAAAAATAATAATTTGACAAGTATATTCTTCTTGTGCATTCAGTAGCGCAACAGTCAAACATTTGTAGAACTGAGACTTTACTTAGTAAAAGCCGGTTCACAAGTTTCTTGTTAAATGGTTTTGATGAAGATAAGCAGTCGAAGTGGCCATTCTTGTTGGGCATGATAGGTGAACAGTTTGCTTTTACTGTTCATATCTCGTTTATAATGTACAGCTACGACTCAATTTATGTTTATTTCTTTTGTAAACGTTTAAAATTCAAACACAGACTTAAATAACCCTTAGTACTGTAAATTAGCCTATAAACTCAGTGAAAACAAACCTTTGTAAATATATGTCACTCAAGTTTTGTTTAAAAGTCTTAAATAAGTAACAAATTTTACTGATTTTTCTTTAGTTGGAGTAATTTTTTAATCCTGATGAAGTATTCAAACTTTAATCATACAGTGTATTGGCTGTTGTCTGATTAAAGTTTTAATACTGTTGACCGGTGTGGTTCACATTCTTCTAAAGTCACAACTAAAATGTTATTGTATGAAATACTGTTGCGTAGTAAAAGCACCTCACTGTAAGGAGTGGAATTGAAACTTTATAACAATCCAAGAACAGAGAGGCCTCGATGTCATCTTTTCTTCACCGCGGTTCACGTTTTGGTGAGTAAAAGAAACTTACAAATAAATAAGTAACCAATTTGTCCGCTGAATAATAATGGATAATTTGTATAATTAATTGTGACGGTACCTCAGATGTTGTCCACACAACTAAAGTATCTTAGGTTATTAGTTGTTAGTAAACGACTACGCATCGAATCTAAACAAACTGGTTGAATTACACCGCTATAAGCCAACTATATTTATTTGCTTCGCTCTTCAAAGCAGCACTAATGAACTGTGAATTCAGCGAAACTAGCCTGCTGCAGGAGAAGTAGAGAATTAAAGAATAGATTATGCAAGTATGTCATATTTTCTTCGCTGACATTCACGTTTCGGCGAAGAAAAGAAATTCACAAATAAATTAAAGTTTCAACAGTATTTAAATATTCTCAATAGGAAAATTATATACATTCACATATTAAAGGGTTGGGAATAGAACACTTAAAGTAAGAGTGCATCTCGGGTAATTTGTTACCTTAACCATTGACATTTGATGAACTTGTTTTTATCTTCCATCTCGGGTAATTTGTTACCTTAACCATTGACATTTGATGAACTTGTTTTTATCTTCCATCTCGGGTAATTTGTTACCTTAACCATTGACATTTGATGAACTTGTTTTTATCTTCCATCTCGGGTAATTTGTTACCTTAACCATTGACATTTGATGAACCTGTTTTTATCTTCCATCTCGGGTAATTTGTTACCTTAACCATTGACATTTGATGAACTTGTTTTTATCTTCCATCTCTGGTAATTTGTTACCTTAACCACTGACATTTGATGAATTTGTTTTTATTTTCCATTTCGGATAATTGGTTACCTTAACCATTGACATATGATGAACTTGTTAAGTGGTTTAAATTTAATTTATTTTATGCTCCTCTTAATTTTCACTTTACCAACTATTTTTTTTCAAACTGAATGTTACTAACTATAACTTCGATTTACATATCTTTAGAACCACTACTGATAAGTATTTTTATTTTTTACTGTAACATAAATTGTTTTACATATTTAGCCAACTTTTTTTTACACTTTAAAAATAATTAATTATGATGTCAATCAACGATAGCCACGTGATTCGAATTGTAAAACTAAAATTCTTTAAAATATTTTATATAATATGTCGTTTAAAACAGAATCTTTAAAAATATTATAATATATTATTAATCCAACTGATCAACTATTCGCACTACTTTTATAACATAAATATAGCAGCACTTATACCTCGGACCAAGGATACTTAAGTTGAATTGTAATTAAAGTATTCCATTAACCTGTTATTATAAGCTGTTCGTAATATAACTCCTTCCCGTTATCCACTAATCTGTTTCGATAAGCTGTTTGTAATATAACCCCTTCCCGTTATCCACTAACCTGTTATTATAAACTGTTTGTAATATAACCCCTTCCCGCTATCCACTAACCTGTTTCTATAAGCTGTTTGTAATATAACCCCTTCCCGTTATCCACTAACCTGTTTCTATAAGCTGTTTGTAATATAACCCCTTCCCGTTATCCACTAACCTGTTTCTATAAGCTGTTTGTAATATAACCCCTTCCCGTTATCCACTAACCTGTTATTATAAACTGTTTGTAATATAAGCCCTTCTCGTTATCCGCTAACTTGTTATTATAAGTTATTCGTAATATAACTCTTTCCAGTTATCCACTAACCTGTTTCTATAAGCTATTCGTAATATAACCCCTTCCCGTTATCCACTAACCTGTTTCTATAAGCTGTTTGTAATATAACCCCTTCCCGTTATCCACTAACCTGTTATTATAAACTGTTTGTAATATAACCCCTTCCCGTTATCCGCTAACCTGTTATTCTAAGCTGTTTGTAATATAACCCCTTCCCGTTAAATTCTGCTATTACTTGTCTTAGTGGATGAACGAAGGAATTCCAGTAAAACCGGCAAACTTTGACAAATTTTAAACCATATCCCTAGCTTAAAGTGGAAATAAGCAAAAGGAAATTTCTCGTGGTATCATCAAAAGTAATCAAGCATCTAAAATGAATAGTGATCCAAAGATCAGTAAACTAAACCTTTAGCTTTTGACTTGTTACACTACCTTTGCTCTATAACTCAGTCAAAAATGATTGGATTTTGATGAAAATCAGTAGACATATGTAGAATATTGTTCGTCATTGTCTTTCCAAAAATAATTCATATCCATTGATAACGGCGGACATACATATTCGTATTATTTGAGAGCCGAATATGATCAATGCTGTGTAGCGGAGATACGCGCTCTACTGAGTGCTCCTCTAGTTGCTAGATAAGTCTTTTGTGTCAATATAATTGTTTTGAGCTTACAATTATTAATACGTTAACATATGCTTTAAATCACTTTTAAACACGTGATAGATTTCACATTATTTCAAAGTCACACAAAGACAGATCAGTGAAAAAAAAATGATGTTTAACTCATTCACTGCGTCTGGGACGTATATTTCCAAGTGCACCCACCTCCTCACGCTGCGACAGGGACTAATGTTTCCCATTGTCGACACCGTTTTACGCCTTCCCCTACTGGGTCCAGGTTCATCATCTTGACTATCATCATTAGAAGGAGAGTTAGCATCCTCTTGTTTCATTGCATCTGCATCATCACGCATTTGCACATCACTTGACACACTTTCACTATCTTCTAAGCTATCTGAGTCACGCGCATAAAGCATATTTACAAAGTAATTAGGGTTACCACTCGCCGCTCTAGCGATGCAGGCACGGTCGGCACGCAGTTGTCGTACATTCCGCTTAGACATCTTCTTGGTTACCGAAGGGCTGACTGGAAAACATCTGACCTTCCCTGGTCTTTAAGACTTAAATCCCGATAAGGAGTGATTGGAGTGGAACCCCAGACGCAGTGTGAAGGGCGTGAGCATTGAGAAATATACGTCCTAGCTGCGAGGAAAGGGTTAGTGTCGTTCAGCTTAAGAGAACAAGTCCTTATTTTGGTAATAGCTTTTGCATACCAAGTAGGAGCGCCCGGCATGGCCAGGCGGATAAGGCGCTCGACTCACAATCTGAGGGTCGCGGGTTCGAATTCGCATCCCTCCTTACAT
>NW_013665621.1:1463456-1466797 GCF_000517525.1 Limulus polyphemus
CACAATTCGTTAGTAAAAGAGTAGCCCAAGAGTTGGCGGTGGGTGATGATGACTAGCTGCCTTCTCTCTAGTCTTACACTGCTAAATTAGGGACAGCTAGCGCAGGTAGCCCTTGTGTAGCTTTGCGCGAAATTCCAAAACAAATAAACCAAGTAGGATTTTAGCCGATTACTTTTGGAGTTTTATTTTCACAAGCTGCCGGAAGGATTTTTATTTCATATATTTTTTATATAAACACTTCACTTTCAAAGCCAAGAGTTACGAGAACTGAGCTCATGCACATCATTACACAAGATACGATTTCATGGGCTAACAAGTATCACCGAAATAATCACTAAGTAAACATTTACACAGTATTAGACTTGACATTTTTTATAAATTGGTTTTATTGTTTTTCCTTCACCACTTAAAACTTTGTATTTCTATTTTATAGCAAAGCTACCAAGGCTATCTGCCACCATCCCGAAATTTAGACGACTGACCAGAGGGTAAGATGCCAGTTCGCGTCACCCTACCACCCACTATTCACACTAGGGGATTGACCGTCGCTCTTATAACGCACCCACAGCTTAAAATGCGAATAGTTTTTTGTGGTATCGCATGGATCCGAAACCGATTTACCACCTCCAAAATCCAAAGGGCCAACTCATATTGTTATCTCAAACAGAATATTATTTTAGCAAAATGTCAGAATTGCACCTTCGCAGTTTAGAGATCAGTATCTGTATTTATCTATAAGCTCAGAAACCTGGCATCTGGTTTGTACATATCAGAATATTATTTTAGCAAAATGTCAGAATTGCACCTTCGCAGTTTAGAGATCAGTATCTGTATTTATCTATAAGCTCAGAAACCTGTCATCTGGTTTGCACATATCAGAATAACCTTTTTTATTCTAAAAAATAATGAATAACACCCGAAATATTTTGAACATTGGAAAATTATTAATAAAGAAACAACGTTTATCTTCTTTTCTTACTTTAATTAAACACCCCTCCCCCATTGACACAGCAGTATGTCTGCGGACTTACAACGCTATAAACCGGGTTCGATACCCGTGGTAGGCAGAGCACCGATAGCTTATTGTGTAGCTTTGCGTTTAACTATAAATAAACAAACAATTAATTAAACGTTTGGCCAATTCGATGAACACGACAATAAACCTTATAGGTAAAACAGTGTTAATTACACTTTCTAGCTGAAACAGTATTAATTAATTGCCTCTAACTAAAGATTGGTCGAGCGTGGTCCAGAAAGAAGCGTGCTGGAACATGGACCTGCGGGTCCAACGTTCGTGCCCCGTTACCACACACACAAAAAAAATAATATTCGCGCTCTGTACTTTGGAACCGTGGGGCGTTAAAAGAGTGACGGTAAAATCCTGCCTAATATTTAGCCAGATAAGTGTATCCCAAGAGTTGACGATGGGTGATGTTGACTCAAAATTGGGGTGACTATATCGTTGATAGCCCTTGAGTTGCTTTGTGCGAATATCCAAAAACAAAACAAAATATTGAAGATCAGAAATACAGTCCAGAGGCCTATAAAAGACCACAGAATTGTGAAGTTATTTATGTTTATCATTCAGTTCCCCTAGCGTTAGAAATGATTGTTTATTGTCAAATACGAAGCATCACAATGAACTATCTATGCTCTTCTCGCCGCTGGTATCGAAACCTGATTTTTATCTTTAAAATCACTCGGAATAAACGCGCCTAGTTACCTCACGGACAAATATGTTAGTGTGTTATTAATCTTTATTACAATTTCTTAGAATGTCGTGGTTTCATTACAAACAAGCTTTAATGTGGTAGATAGTAAGCTTTAGAATTCTTCAAGGTTCTAAGATACTTAACTTATCTTGATCTAAAATTAAACGCGTCTCATTTATTTTTTGGAAAGAAAAATGTGAGTATTATCTCAGTATGTATTGTTTGTATGTTTGTTTACGTTTCGCGCAGAGCAACTCGAGAGCTATCTGTGCTAGGTTTCCCTAATTTCGAAGTGATAGATTAGAGGGTATGCAGCTAGTCAACACCACTCACCACCAGAAGGTACTCTATAGCAACTAATACTGAAATGATAGTCAAATGGGTTTTATTTTACACATCCTCACTTCAGTTGAGGTTCCGGACAATAACCATTCATAAAAAGTTGTTAATCTTCTGGAGAACTAGGAAAGTGCTTTCTTTCCATGTATTTCTCTTTGAACTATGTTGCATAAAAACTAAAAAGTTACTTTTTTTTAAAGACTTTACTCAAATACCTTATGGTCCATATTTGTGGTCGCTTATTTTATTAACATAGTAAATAACACTTACATGATACGTATAGATAACACTTACATGTTAAATATCATGGCTCGATGGCTGTTAAGTAAAGTTTTGGTTTTAAGCTTTACACTGAAAAACGTAATCATGAAATTTTTAAGTTAAATTCACTGGGTTTAGATTGTTATTTTCAGATTTCCCCTTTATAAGGCTAAATACAAAAATGTGTTAATCAGTAGCTCAGAAAAAAAAACAATAATGCTTCAGTGAATGTTTTCATTATTGTGTTGGTTTGTGAGTTTCATTTATATGTGTGAACTTTAAAAAATAGTAATATCAGATATTGGTTCTACACGGAATCGAACCAGACTTGATATTTTCATTAACAGACATAAACTGACACAGACGTGTTGTTTTATATACACTTTACCATCTATGTGATGCCTTTAATATTTACTTCATAACTGTTAATTCACTTGACCTGTATCTGTACCTAAGACAAGAATCAGTGTTTGCTTGTAATTAAGCATAAAGCTACACAATGGGCTATCTGTGCTCTGCCCACCACGGGTATCGAAACCCGGATTCTAGCTAGTAAGCCCGCAGACATACCGCTGTGGAATCACTACTACTACTACTACTAGGCAAGTGAATAATGCTAAACTAACGAAATAGGATAGTTTTAAAGATACATAGTATGGTGGAATCACTACCACTACTAGGCAAGTGAATAACGCTAAACTAACGAAATATGATAGTTTTAAAGAGACATAGTATGGTGGAATCACTACTACTACTACTAGGCAAGTGAATAACGCTAAACTAACGAAATAGGATAGTTTTAAAGAGACATAGTATGGTGGAATCACTACTACTACTACTAGGCAAGTGAATAACACTAAACTAACGAAATTGGATAGTTTTAAAGAGACATAGTATGGTGGAATCACTACTACTACGCAAGTGAATAACGCTAAACTAACGAAATAGGATAGTTTTAAAGAGACATAGTATGGTGGAATCACTACTACTACTACTAGGCAAGTGAATAACACTAAACTAACGAAATTG
>NW_013665621.1:1467474-1473580 GCF_000517525.1 Limulus polyphemus
TTACAATACCTGTGATACGATAGTCAGTTGGTTAAACCATTTCATTGTAACTTTCCAAGCTACCCTTTGATTACAATACCTGTGATACGATAGTCAGTTGGTTAAACCATTTCATTGTAACTTTCCAAGCTACCCTTTGACTACACTATGAGAAAGTTTTCTTTCCTGAGTTGAAGTAAATAAAGTTTAGTGTTTTCATTTCAAGGTTTCTAAATGTTTTTACATTTTCGAAAAATGTACAAAGAATTACTTAGCTCTAAGGAAGTAAGTTCTGCAGTGTTTTTGTACGTAATCAGAAAGTTTAATCGCCACAGTACATCTACATACAAACATAATCCGTATTTTCGTAATCTACGGTACTAATCGTTAGTCTGAAACCAACACAGAGACAAATAAACACTAATTTGATTTTAAATACCTACAAAAACAGGAACCACTGTTAACAAAATATTGCTTTGTCTTTCTGTGTTGTATCTGTACATTGCTTTGTATTACAACCAAAACAATTATTTACTGTATATATATTATCTATTATACATGAGCTACTGGCTATAATTAGAAATATACTGAGTGAGCTTGAAATATTGTGATATGTTTTCATAATGATATATTTATTTTTCACAACTGCCTTAAATCACGAACAATCTTGTTTCAATTAAGCTAATTGTAATTAAGACCAATATATAAACTAATAATCCACAAATCTGAACAAAGCTGAAGCTACGAAGTGTTAGAAAGGTAATTGCGAATTAAGAAACGAAAAAAAAACAACTTACATTATTGTTTTAAATAATGAAAAATAAGGCTTAGCAACAAGAAGTTTAAAGTAGGATAAGAGGAAGGAAGACATGCAAACAAAAGGTTAGTATTATCTTTAAACGTTTAAACATCGTATTAATTCAAAACATCCCAGAAATAAATACAAAAGTACATCATACGCGTAAGTTAGTAATAGCGTAGAATTGTTTGAGGGGAGTTATAAGAAACGTGAGGTACGCGAAAACGTTGCGCCCGTAAAGCTTAATATATCATGTGTAAACATGGTGAAGCGTTTTTACACTCGGCAAAAGATCACAAAATTTGATAAAAACAAAAGTGACAAAACTATTTATTAACTACATATTTTAGTTTATGTGTGCCCAATAAGCTATCGCTTTGCGTATTACCCGAAACTTGCAGGAAGTCCGAGATATATGTTTTTTATCACATAGTCTTTCTGAATAACATAAAAAGAAGAAGATCCAACTAAAGCGACTAATTTAAGTTTTCCAGGCTTCATGAGATAGTAACATTGAAAGTAACTTAACACTGGATCCAGAACGATGATCCAGTTATAACAACTGTTCAATTATCAAGTTTAACAAGATGGAAAATTTCGATGTTTTTCGCCATCAACAATATTTAACAAAAACCAAACCTGAAAACTGATTTTTTCTAAGGTTATAATTTCAACAAATATTTGGTTTTATCAATAAAGGATTGTACGAAAGCACAAGTGTCAAATTCAAGTTTTCTCTCGAAAGGACTATAACCCTTCTTCAGATATCAGTGGCTGAATAAAAAAAATGAATAAACTTATTTTAACGACCAAGTATTCGACGATTTAACTATCGGTTCCATGTAGCATCTGGTGCCTGGTTAGTGAAGGTTAAGGTGTGAAAAAACGTCCCCATTTCAAACTATTTTGGTTGCTGAGTTGGCCTATTTATAAGCTTAATTAATTCTTACTGCTAAAACAAATGAGATAACACGAATATTAAAGTCCTAAACGTAAACTAGTTTTAAGGTCATGAATTTGTCTCATTGTTTCAAAACACCCGTGCATTTGACTTCATTATCTTCGTGGAAAATTTGTTGATCAAGATAGGCATTCAAGAATGAAAACGAAACTGACTACAATCCAAGGATTCTCTCACGTGCGCACTTAGGTCAAAACACCAGTATTTGTTCACATTATTAAAATTTTAAAAACTAGTTTAACGGAGTATTTTATATTAGTTTACATGGTAATATAATATGCCATTTTTACGAAAGTTTTGGTTATTGATATTGTACACAATAACATGTTTTCTTACACAATTTTTGCTCTTTTCTCAGTTTATATCACGCCACTTTCTGCTAACACAAGCACAAACTTCTTCAGCCAGAAAGAAAGGTTGAGAGCGAATCTTCAAGACCAGATAACACTTATAAGTAAACACAAGATGACTGATAACACAGACCTGCGATGGTTTCATTGTCTTAATTTTTTTTTACATGTTCTACGGTAATTCCTGTACACTGAATTCGAAAATGATATCCATTTTTCTCCATCACGTACATAATTTTCCCAACAGGTGATAACGCGATACATAAAAGAAAGACCACAACACATAGTTTTGAGATTAAAAGACGTAAATTTCACACAATAAGATCAGGATGAATGAGGATGCATATTCGTTTGACATCAATGCTCTTCCCTTTTCTTCAGTTTGTTTGTATTTTTGTTAACAAATATAATAATAAAAAATGTTCATTGTAGTAAACGAAATAAGAATTTGATCAAACTAAGAGTTTTTCCTTTCTTCTTGATTTGTAAAAAAAAAAAATCATTACGTGCTAGAAAAAAATGAATATTATTTTCGAAATCTGCGTAGCTGAATTATGGAAAATCCGTTATTAAAACCCAAACAACTTTTATGAAGTTTAAATTCGCAGACTTGTGTAATTAATTACTCACATGTCTCAGAATGAACTAATGTTTTGAAAGCACCTTTTATCGGTCCATGAAAAATGTGAAACAGCATGTGGTCTACAGTAACCATACAAAGTCTTCATGTAAGCAAACAAACAAGATAAGTTTGCCACGATACATTGATCAATTTAAAAGTGACTGAAAAACTATGATTTATGGAAATTTAACAGAATCCAATCAAAGTTATAACCCAAGGTAAACAGTAAAAGAATTTTGAATAAATTTTAAAGTGTTTATTCGGAATATTTTTTTCAACCACGTTACAAGCCTTGCATGTGCATATTCAAATAGCTAATATATATATATATATGTATATTGGCTAGACTACAGCTGTACATATATTATTATACTTTTTTAAGATTGGAATGGATGTTAAAAAAAAAAACGTGAACGTCTTTTGAAGTTCATTAGCTCTTTTATTTATCTCATTTTTGTTTGTTTGTTTTTGAAATTCGCACAAAGCTACACGAGGGCTATCTGCGCTAGCCATCCCTAATTTAGCAGTGTAAGACTAGAGGGAAGGCAGCTAGTCATTACCACCCACCGCCAACTCTTGGACTACTCTTTTACCAACGAATAGTGAGATTGACCGTAACAATTATAACGCCCCCACGGTTGAAAGGGCGAGCGTGATTGGTGAAACAGGGATTCGAACCAGCGACCCTCAGATTGCGAGTCGAGCGTCCTAACCCATTTTACCATACCGTGCACTACTTTTCTTTAAGGCCCGGCATGGCCAGGTGGTTAAGGCACTCGACTCGTAATCTGAGGGTCGCGGGTTCGAATCCCTGTCACACCAAACCTGTTCGCCCTTTCAGCCGTGAAGGCGTTATAATGTGACGGTCAATCCCTCTATTGGTAAAAGAGTAGCCCAAGAGTTGGCGGTGGGTGGTGATGACTAGCTGCCTTCCCTCTAGTCTTACACTGCTAAATGAGGGACGGCTAGCGCAGATAGCCCTCGTGTAGCTTTGCGCGAAATTCAAAAAACAAACTTTTCTTTAACGGTACCCCCCATACAAAATTTTCACATTTTTATCCCTTTGAAACCTATTACAACTTAAAAGTGTATAACGTATAAACTAATTTCTGTTGTACACCAAAGATATTATATGGGGAGTTTTGACCCTTTAGAAGTGAAATATCTTAAAGCTAAAAGTGACCATTTAAATATATCCATATAATTAAAAGATGCCTTGGACGACTGTCAGAACTAATGATTTAAGATTTTTCAAGCACTTAGGAAAACAAAAAAACAACAACACCTAAATCACAGTTGGTATCGTAGCTCAAATTCAAAGTTGTAATGATGATAAATATGTTTTAAAACAGATGCTAGTATCTTTATAAATGAACTTCTTTCTAATCTTATATGTAAAAACCACTAAGATATTGAAATTTCTTGATAAATTATGCCTGTAAAATTAGAGTAAGTGTATGCCAGATTCTTTTATAATCTGCTAATATAAAAAGCTGCTATTTCTAAAAGGATTTTTTTCCCATTTCGGAAACGTGTGTTAGAAAATACTTAAAGAACCCTATTCAAAAAAATTAGCCTTTTTAAGTTGCCCCCAGTGGCACAGCGGTATGTCAGCGGACTTATAACGCTAGAATCCAGGTTTCGATACCAGTGATAGGCAGAGCACAGATAGTCCATTGTGTTGCTTTATGCTCAATTACAAACAGAACAAACCTTTTAAGTTTACATCTGGAATTTTGAAGATAGTAATGATAATAATACCGTTAACTAGAAACTAAGGAAACACGGAGAATGGGAGACAATTGTCTCTACTTTATTTTCTTTTGCTGAGAAAGGAAAAGAGAGTGGTCGTTATTAGACAAAAAAAAATGTCAAGATTACAATTTGTTTGTTTGTTTTTTGTTCAATGTCTCAAACAGATTAAGTTCAAATATACTTATCAAAAAGTCAAAACAACTGCAGTGGTTTATATTTTATATTTTTGTTTAGTTTTCTGATTTTCAGACTATTACTATTTCTTTAGCTTACAAACAAAAAAAGGTAAACCGAAATCCTGTAAACAGGGAAGAAAAAAGTACATTTTCTGCATCACAACGTTATCGGGAAACAAAAAGCCATGAAAATAAAACAAAGGGTGGTTAGGTCGTACACTCAGCGGGGCAGAAAGATAAAAAAAAATGAGGAACAGCTTAGACCGGAACGCTGGAACAACAAAGTCGGATGTGATGAAACGGAAAGACCACAAGAACTGCTTCAACATTCCTCGATCAGACAAAAGAGGATTAAGACACGCTTCAATGCAACTGGTAAAGAACAGAAAACCTCGGATACATCACGGTCCGCATCCGACTAAGACATTCGTCTTCAAGATTTAGAAAAAGAATGCGTTCAACCGTATGATATATTGGGATTCTACAGATTTTGAGAAGTGTAGGCGAGTAAGAAGTTACTTGTCTAAAAGGAATTCCTTTCAAATAAAGTGACACTCCTACCATATGTTATCTCACTCTTTTTTTCTTTTTTTTAGGTAACCGTTTGTAAAATATTCAGTGATCTGTTTTAGAAGTATATATACAAGTTTGGCGTGTTTTTGTTTGGCGGTTACAAAATGTATTAGTTACGTTTAGCAATTTTTACTGTTATTCCTCCTAATATGACTTATTGTAACTCCACACTGAAGAGAAAGGATTTGTATAGACAATATTATATGTACTTTATTATGTAATGGACTACTTTGACGACTTCTTTCTGTGAATACTGTATAACTAAGGTTAAGGTTGATACACAGTTGATGCGTAGATGGTACAATTGAGTATATAACTGTTTATTCAAGCACTTCTTACAAAATAGTCAATTCCAGTTCTTCGAATTAGTATAATTACTTAAATGATTATTACCATTATAATAGTGCTCAGTTGCATTACAAATTAGCTGTTGATAGAAGAGATATGAGCACGTGTCTTTAGAACCAAATAGGAATGGATGTACAAACAGATTGGTATAAATAATGCCTCAATCTTAGTAAAACTACAATTGGTATCAGTTATCAGCTTTACGGACTAGAAGAGATTCGTGGAGAAAAATTACGATTAACATCATAGAAATACCTCACACTTTAGCAAATCTGATCTCTTATTTGAGTAATGCTAACAGATTAGTATTTTCTAATAGTTCATAATTATCAATGAATCACCAATACCTGCTTGTAAGCAATGAGTCACCAATATCCACATGTAAGCAATGGATCACCAATACCCGCTTGTAAGCAATGAATCACCAATACCCGCTTGTAAGCAATGAGTCACCAATACCCGCTTGTAAGCAATGAATCACCAATACCCGCTTGTAAGCAATGATCACCAATACCCACTTCTAAGCAATGAATCACCAATACC
>NW_013665621.1:1474580-1480244 GCF_000517525.1 Limulus polyphemus
ATCGAATTTGCAGACTGAGAAATTTTACCTTAAAACAATCACATAATCAATGCCTCAGAACCACATTAATGTTAAATGAAAAGTTTGTTTTTTATACTGAATGAAAACTTATACCATGTAACATGATACTGATATCTTCTTATCACCTCAATAAACATTTTACGTCTTTCATCTGTACATGTACATTTTTCATGAAAGGCACTCTCAACAACAAGGTATAGTCAGAAGTAGCCAAGTGTTTAGCGTGTGGGTCTGGCGTTACAGATATGATACCACGGGACACGGTCCACACCTGTGAGTACAATATAGAAGTGACAATCAGTTCCGTAACTCGGTTCAAAAAGCCGAAAAATCTCTTGCCACGATGGTGTTGTTCGTTGGCTTTTTTCTCTCTGGTCAGTAGTTAAAAATTAGGAACGGCTATATCCGAATCCTTGGAATCTCTGACATGGCCGCTTAGCCCACGTGCTTATGATGTTAAAAATGCCAAGTCATTAACATCAATGTTAAATAATATATAAGAGTCAGTGGATGAGACACTTAAATAGTTCCTGAATCAGTGTTCGGTATTATATTTCTTTTTCCGCTTTACTGGAAACATTTTAACTTTAAATTAATTTTTTATCATAACAATATCGTCATTCATAACATTTAATCTTTTACATTCACAAGTAAGAGGTGGCGTTCGGTGTACAACATGGCAATGAACGTGTGTCTCATGACAAAATGAATATGTTTTTCAACTAATATTTTATTTGTCTGTTCCTAGAAATTACGTTTTGAAAACAACAGGTTAAAGAAAGTATTTCCTCCATTTTTAGTCGAAAAAACAAGTACAGATGGATTCAGTTTTTATCAATGAAATATATTACAAATTTTAAGTGACGGTTTATACGATTTCTTATGAGAAACAGCAATAAAACACTGAAACTTTAAAAGCAGACGTTCACCGTTACAGGATTTGAATTCATAATTCTATTGCATGCGAACTGTTGATGGTTTGTTTCTAAAAATCGTCGTGCTGACTAACGATTGCTTCACTAACTGGTTTTTACTTGTGTTTTCTTCTCTATGCTTGCGTACCATCCACAAGGTTAATGACCGGACACAAACAATGTGCATAGGAAAAGCTTAAGTTTCGAGATTATCTTACACTGAACGTTACTTACTCGTCAACTAAATAAATATTACCTTTTTTTAGTACGTGTAGAAAGTTTCCATAAATATAACTTCGTTTTAAACAAACTCCTAAAGCCAACTATTTTGATAAGTTACTTTATGTATGAAATACAAGTAAATTTATATTTAAACTCACTGCCGCGAGAAAGTAGGATATTTTACTAAACAACTGGCCGAAAACAATCATGAAACGTAAGCGCAAAAGCGCATAAAGCGCAGTAGTAATTATTAATAAACAGTTTAGCTACATTAGTTGAGGTGTGTTCAACACAACATAGAAATTATTAGTAAACAGTTTAGCTACATTAGTTGAGCTGATTTAAACACAATGCAGTAATTATTAATAAACAGTTTAGCTACATTAGTTGAGCTGAGTTCAACACAACATAGTAATTATTAGTAAACAGTTTAGCTACATTAGTTGAGGTGTGTTCAACACAACATAGTAAATATTAGTAAACAGTTTAGCTACATTAGTTGAGGTGTGTTCAACACAACATAGTAATTATTAGTAAACAGTTTAGCTACATTAGTTGAGCTGATTTAAACACAATACAGTAATTATTAATAAACAGTTTAGCTACATTAGTTGAACTGAATTCAACACAACATAGTAATTATTAGTAAACAGTTTAACTACATTAGTTGAGCTGAGTTCAACACAATATAGTAATTATTAGTAAACAGTTTAGTTACATTAGTTGAGGTGTGTTCAACACAACATAGTAATTATTAGTAAACAGTTTAGCTACATTAGTTGAGCTGATTTAAGCACAATACAGTAATTATTAATAAACAGTTTAGCTACATTAGTTGAGGTGTGTTCAACACAACATAGTAATTATTAGTAAACAGTTTAGCTACATTAGTTGAACTGAATTCAACACAACTTTCAGATTTTCAATCGGATACCAGGAAGCATGGA
The DNA here is from genome assembly GCF_000517525.1 of Limulus polyphemus. Lineage (NCBI taxonomy): Eukaryota > Metazoa > Arthropoda > Merostomata > Xiphosura > Limulidae > Limulus > Limulus polyphemus. The sequence goes on from NW_013665621.1 coordinate 1,476,685, forward strand.
AACAGTAGTAACTGGCAGAGTATGTAAAGAACACAAACATAAAGAAAGAATGGAACATGCTATATTTATCATGTTTGTCGTCTTTGTGATCCATTACCCTCATGCACTGTACCTATGATGCATATTAACTACAACAGAAAGCGTAAAAGTAGTCAGTTGTCAAATCAGTAATACAAAAAGGCGCGGCCACATCGGGACCGAGTTTTTAGCGGCGCTGGGTCTTAAAAAACGTTTACTATGAATGTAATGTCTTTGTACACATTTAAATAGAAAACTTCCGTACAAATATTCTAAAAAAAAAGTATTAAAAAATCACAGTTTTAAAAAACGATTGAAAAGGTGACGTCTATACAAATTTAGACGCTACCTGATGAAGAGCATAGGCCCGAAATTTCACGAAAAAAAAACAGTTCATAAATGTATTTCATCAGCTGGTTCGATTTTTTTGTTTATACAACATTTCTTGTACATTTGTGTACATATCCATATACTGATTACTCAACATATCGCTAGCATTGTTCATGACAAGTGCTCGATATCTAAATTATTAAGATCTAATAATCTGTCCAATTAAAAGCTTCCCACTAATAATCTATAATGATTCTTGCCTTAAATTTAAATTTTACAAGTTTGTCTTTTTCATCTACTGTGAAATTTTAAAAATGCTATATTGTTTTTTGATTGGATATTAATTAAAATAAATTGTGTGAAGCATCATATCAGTTTCAGTTTCTATTACCTTACATTAAAATAAGATAGAAAAACACCAACGTTTATATGGTGTATTAAAATCCATGTACGACTCAAGGATATGGAAGGTAATGTTTGCATAAAATGATAGTATATACAGTACTGAAAATCGTGAGTATGAGCAGGGATTAAACTAAAAATTAAGTAAACTTAATCTATTATCAGTTGATATGGGCTGAAAATAAACTTTAGAAAACTAAATATTTCTATTTTAATAGAGCTATTGGAAAGAATAGTGTAAATAATTTATCATGTCTATTATTTCATTGTGGGTTGAAAGTGGAGTATTGTTTTCGCATGTTCGGTATTCCGGGTTTGAAACATGATGACTCTGAATACGCTCCACACTTTCATCTTGGAGCAAGTTACAAGGGTAACATTGAATCCGTTATTTGGTTCAAAATGTCGAGAAATTCCCTTGTGGCAACTAGTATTGCTTGATAGCTGTCTTCCGTATGGTCAGTAGCTCAAAGCTAGAGAAGAATACACCTGATTCCTTGAGGTTTTTGACCTTGCCCTTTAGTCCACTGTCCACATGCGCATAAAGGGCCGTTCAGATTGAAAAAATTCCATCTTAGTTATTCATATATAAGTTAGTTCTGTTTTCTCGACGAGAGGGTGCGAATGGATATGAAAGATGATTGCAGCAGTTTACAGAAAACTGAATTTTAATGATGGGATTTCTGACAACGTTGAAACTGCATTATCCGAAGGAGTTTATAAAGTGTAGAAATGGTTTTACCAAAGAAATAGTATCTCATTGTTGGTTCATATGGACGAATATCAAACGAAACGTAGGTACTAACCAGTTTACTTGGTTTAATAAAGATCTACGTTCATTATAAGCACTAGTAAGTAAATTAGGAGGAAGGTTATTTCAATAAGGAGTATATTCTTTAAGCATTATATATAAGTCATCAAACGATGTCGCACTATGAAATTGTAGGGGTTAACACCACTTCTAGAAATGTGATCGAACCGAATAGTAACTTATTATTAAACATAACACTTTTCTGTTTCCTTGTTTTTGTGGTTTTTTGTAATAGTTTAACGAGGGAAAAATATTAAGGAATTAAGGCACTTCTACATACACATAGCTCTAACATATAGCCTCTCCCTTCCACCCCCCAGTGACACGCTAGAATAGAAACCGTGTTTCAATTACCCGTGGTGGGCAAAGTAATAGCCCATTATGTAGCTTTGTGCTTAACTTCAAATAAACAAACAAAATAAATAAATAAACTGATATATAGAATGAAAATAAAGGAAATTAATTAAACGCTACTTTTTAAATGGCTACATTAAAAATAACTAATAGCTGTAGTTTGTAGGCGTGGCATGACAACTGAATTAATTCACTCATGTTACAATGCTACACTAGCATATGGTTATTTGTTTTAGTAAAATATACTCTCTGGAGACAAGCAATAAAAGTTTTAAGTGATTTTAAATTCGATTGAAATTGTCTTCAAAGCGAGAAGTTTTTATACGACAATTATCATTATTATTTGTAATTAAGCACAAAGCTACACAAAGGGCTATCTGTGCTCTGCCCACCACGGGTATCGAAACCCGGATTCTAGCGTTGTAAGTCCGCAGACATACCGCTGTGCCACTGGGGGGCTTTTTATACGACAAAAGCTTATGGTGTTATAGAGAGGAGGGAATACTTTTTTCATTGTGTCCATTGTATAAGTATCCAAAACAAAAAACCAACAATCTATTCGAAAAAAAAGTAAATATTGTGAACTTATGTTGGAAGATACTTAGTTTAATTTAGGAAGCTGAATCTGAAACTACGAGCAATTAGTTTGAATATATATATATATATGTTATTTTTTTCTTAATTCTACTAAGAAATCCAAATCAGTTTAATAAGGATGAGGTGATACAGTTCAGAAGTTAACTTCTTACAGCTTAACTAACGATTTGATTAGTCCATGTGTTTTACTTATTACCCCAACGGTCTGTTTTAATAACCTCTTGGTTTAATTTCTTCTCACAAATGATGGTAATAGATACTATTACACGTGTAACAGATGAAGCATGCGATCAGAGGTTTAAATCTGAAAGACGGTGTATCCCTATCGCTCTGATTGTTCTATAATGTGTCACGTGATGTTATATTTGTTAATGCTTTCTTTGCTGCTAAGTTTCTTTTGGCCTAGTTTTCTTCGTTTACATAATAAGTTCTTTTTTTTTTTATAAATGTTAACATTTGTAAGGAAATGTAACTAGTAATCCGTACTGGAACAAATGTGAAGAAAACAACAACAAAAATAAGCAATTCAAGAAAGAGAACAAAAAGTTAAATTGCAATCTGGAGATACCTCGATTAATTTACGATTGGTTTTTAATTATGCACAAAGCTACACAATGGGCTATCTGTGCTCTGCCCACCACGGGTATCGAAACCCGGTTTCTAGCGTTGTAAGTCCGCAGACATACCGTTGTGCCACGTGGGGGGCGTACGATTTACGAATCTGAATGTTTTGGTACCCTATAATATAAGTGTACTTAATTTTCAATATATATATATATATATATACACACATTATTACTCTCTGTTGTTTTATTACTCTACGGTTGTCCCCCGGTTGTCAGGGGATGTGACCTTCAGAATATATGGAATTTTTAGACTTCTAGTAGAGTAACTTCTAAAATATACATGGTAGAATGCAGGCATTAAGTGTACTGTAGTTTTAAAAATTATTAACATCTATCTTTGTACGATGAAGGTAATAGAGTGGCTGACAAACTAACTAAAACAAACACCTTATCAAATAGAAATTGCCTTGTTAACAAAGCTA
>NW_013665621.1:1481037-1483562 GCF_000517525.1 Limulus polyphemus
ATACCCTCACTTACTGAATTTTGTAATCATATTTGTTTTATTTGTATTTTATACCTCACTTATTGAATTTTGTAATCATATTTGTTTTATTTATATTTTATACCTCACTTATTGAATTTTGTAATCATATTTGTTTTATTTATATTTTATACCTTATTTTTGTGTTAGTTGCCATTAAAATTTTATTTTACAATGTAGTTTATTATAATTTGTCGTCGCATTTTTTATCCTTCTGAATGTCTTATTGGAATTTAATTAAAAAAAATATTATGTTTTGAATATCTTGATATCGACGTAACTTAAAACTACCTAATGTAACTACTTAAAGTGTAATTTCAGTTCGTTCGGTTTTTCAATAACAATTTTGATAGAGATAGTGTTACATTCAAAGAATACGCATGGTACGATGAGGCAGCCAGTAGACGAAAAAAACCACCTAGAGCAAAAACAAAAAGAAGGAGCAAATAAGTAGTAACGAGGCACATTCGCTGTAAGATTCCAGCACTGCCTGGGGCTTCTGTGAAACAACTGTCAAAACTTGAATTGTTTGTCTGGGTTATCTGACTACGATATACCACGGTTTGAAAATGGAAATAATCTTTATCTGCTTCTAGTTCAAGGTCAAAGTTTAACTCTGGGGAAAAAAAACAGTTATTGTGCTTTGGGACTAACTTATGGAAAAAGGAGCTTGGTATAAATATTTTAATGTGTGAATTAACCACAGAAAGGTAATTTGATAGTATAATTGTCAAACAACTATGGTAGTTAATGGTTAGTTAGCGTGTTGGGCTGTAGATCCGAGGGTTCGTCGTTCATGGCCCGTTATTAAAAAAAGTTTAAAAATTGTGCTCCACACTTTGGAGCTGTGGGTGTGTTATTTATATAGTGATGGTCAAATTAATTACACTATTTGGTCAGCCAAGAATAACCTAAAAATCAGCTGTTGCTGACTGGCTACCTTCCCTCCAGTCTATCAGTCAAAAATTATTGACGGTTATCTTTGTGCTGAAATTGTTAACAAGCAAACAATCAATTGACAAGGGCTAGGTCTATGTTCCATCAAGACAACCTTTTTTATCTGTAAGGTCAAAAGTTGGGTTTATCTTCATGTAGTGTTCAAGATGTGTATTTGAAAGCTTGGAAATTGTATAGAGATATCAAATAATTTTGTTGTTTTTGGCTACATCCGTGTGACTTTAGCATTTGTTGTTCATTTCTATATCTATTTATATATTCAGGTTCGTAATTTCTCTTTGCTTTAGCTTTTCACAACGAAAACGTTCATTTAATCTGAACATCTAAGGTACTGCTATAATTGAGAAAGATCTTGATGGCTCAGTTGTAACTTGAATACCAATTTTCGTTGAATATTGGGAAAACGTGCGTGTATTTTAAAAAGCAAAATGTGTAAAAACATTGAAAAGTCATCTGGTTTTTTGGTTTAGTGATTAATGTGATTAGAAATATGTATTTTCGTCAACAGCACAAACGTTTTTTAAAGATTAATTAAGAAATAAAGTAAAATACAGGTGAGTTATTGGAATATACAAGTCTTCATATTTCTGTTTAGAAAGCATGTTATTAACACGAAACATCTGTTCCTTAAAACTTATTGCAATGACACTTAAGTGTCTACTCTCTGTATTTTGTAAATGCTTGATATAACATTATGATGAAATATTAGTGCTTAAACTAATACCGTAATGGAATATAAATGCTTGGTATAACATTTTCACTATAAAGTTTGTAAAAAGAAAAGACCTTTACTCTCTAGAAATAAAAATAGAAAGCCTTTCTTTCAGCCAACGTTTCGTCATTGCAGCTTTATCAAGACTAGTAGTACAAAAATTGTTTGACATCAAACAGTGCTTGAAATAGCGTTATAGTGAAATAACAGCTTTTGGAATGTCACTATTATTAAGCCCCCCCCCCTCCCAGTGGCACAGCGGTATGTCTGCGGACTTACGACGCTAGAATCCGGGTTTCGATACCGTGGTGAGAAGAGCAAAGATAGATCATTGTGTAGCTCTGTGCTTAATTACAAACAAACACTATTAAGGACTATCAATATTTTAATTACTAATACGAACGGATACAGAAATATGGTAACAATATGTTATCGATTCACCATAAGCTGTTAGATCTTAAGAGAAAAAAAACTGGTATTTTTTATTTGTCTTGTGGCTAATGAACTACTTAATTGATCTTTATTCTCATTGTCATTTAGTTCCTTTTTGATGTAATGTTTATAATAGCTTTCATATTTTAAATCACTTTTTTAGAAATACGAATATTATTTTGAGTTGTTAGTATATGGAGTTAGGACTAATCTAAATCTCCTTGACTGAATGAATCACATGAGATTTTATTGGGATTACGGCCGAAAATATTATTAACGGCGAGGGTGCTTAACTAACAAATCAATATTCTCTGGCTTTCGTAGGTTTTAGTTTCCTTGCTTTATAGAATAAAAAATTTTTCCCCAGCTTTTTTTGTCTTTGTATAGAATTAATCTCATTAATTTA
>NW_013665621.1:1483986-1499255 GCF_000517525.1 Limulus polyphemus
TAATTAGAATAATGGATTATCATAATGTTGAAGTCCACGTGCTTGGAATGTCACCATTGTAGAATATGAGTAATTAGAATAATGGATTATCACAATGTTGAAGTCCACGTGCTTGGAATGTCACCATTGTAGAATATGAGTAATTAGAATAATGGATTATCACAATGTTGAAGCCCACGTGCTTGGAATGTCACCATTGTAGAATATGAGTAATTAGAATAATGGATTGTCATAATGTTGAAGTCCACGTGCTTGGCATGTCATTACGGTGGTATATCAGTACCTGGCATATCACTGTATGAATTACGAGTATTTTTAGTATCATTATATGTAATATAAGTATTATAAGCGATATATTAGTACTTGGAATATTACAACGGTGAATAATGGTACTTGAAATACCATCCGCCATGACGAGTTATTAGTGCCATATATCACTATGCGAAATATAAGTGTTTCTAATTCCATTATGACGCAGTATGCATGATTGTTATATCACTATGAAAGGTGTCAATACAACGTAATTACACAGCAATAATGATGGTATATAACTACTTGGTATATATCATAGTCGAATATTAATACACTACCGAGGAAAAATACCAGTTCTTAGATTGTCATCTTGGTGGCGTATTAATACTTGGCAGTTAACTATATCGAAGTATATGTACATGGAATACTATCATTGTGGAGCTTCAGTTCTCGTATTGGTACTTCAATTGAACGTCGAAATATCTTTACTGTTTAAAACGCTCGTATTTCAGTATCTCTTTCTATCTTCTGTATGTCCTAGCTATTCGTGGTTGAATGTTTTCACAAGAGTCCATGACTTGTGAGTGTTTTTGACAATGTGGTAGCCAGTGTTTCGATTATCTAATGGTGCCTAGTGTTTTGAAGATTTGCTAGTAGCTAATTATTATTTTTGGAAGGGGTGGATAAAAGGACCTACTTAGATCCAACTTTAAACAAATATGGTAGACAATACTGAAATACTTAACAAATATAAATGTGAAACATAATCATATTCATGATTTCACACAGATAGTTTCACTCCGTACTTCTATTTACAATTTTTGTTGGATAAGCGCGCAATCTGTTTGTAATTTTCATGATTACTATTGGTATTTTCAACGAGAACGGCACCTTATGTGACACGTGGGCTAGAAGGCCAGGTCAGAGACCCCTAAGGTCCAAACATAGCCATTCTGAATATAGAAAGGCTGATCAAAGAGAGAGTTATTCATAAGTGAAAAAGCTAAAAAAAAAGAAAATCAGCCTTTACTGTTGTTGTTGTTATTATTTTATTTGTATTTGTAGCATTTAAAATGGCGCAAATAAGAAACTTATAAATAAATTTAAAAAAAATGAGTAGCAAGTAAAATGCGTAATATCAGCTACACTAAGAACTGGTTTGACCAGAAAGACAATATTAAATAACTTATAATTTAAATTTACTGAACGGTGACCTAAGAAATCTAATATAAACTCGGAATCTGCATCTATACTACGAAGAACAAAAAACAATAATATATACATATATAGACAACATAAACATGGACGGTTGATAACTGGAAAACTAATACCGTAAAAAACTTCATTTAGAATGAAAAACTGTTTGAATTAATTCCTTCGCAGTAGTTTTAGTGAACTCATGCGAAAAGATATACGAGTTGTCTTATTGTATTAACATGTGTCAAAACGAAATGGTAAATTCGAAAAACTATGACGCCTGATTTTATTCCAGACGTTTTGTGTAAAAGGTCATGAAAAAACATAGCAGTACAAGTATTTTAAAGTTAAGGGCTAACCTAGAAAAAGCATTTATCACTAAGTCCACTTTCCCTGTTCTTCAAAACAACTAATGCCTGTTACTATATTTTGAACACTGGGTTCGGCCGAACAAAAAACAACCAGCCCATCATATAACACACGAACTGTGATTTTCATCTTAGTGACCTAAATTTCCAGAGTGCGCCTGATGATCTTGGGTTCTTATTGGCTGACTAGGTAAAGCAGGCAAGCTAACGCATGCCATGGGCTTGCGAGTTTTAATTTCACTTGCTCGAAGCTCACGCGAGAATGTGCTCTCTACATCATCAGGTAAGACCATGAGACGCAGTTGTGGTTAGAGGCAACAAGATTTAAGTAACTATCTATGAAAATTTAAAATTCTGCCTCATTTGTGCGTTTTCTTTTTGTTTGTTTTAACTCGTGTTTACTTCGCAAGGCATGGGAAGTGTGCATGAAGAGTGAAACAGCACTAACAGAAAACAAACTCGTGTTTACTTCGCAAGGCATGGGAAGTGTGCATGAAGAGTGAAACAGCACTAACAGAAAACAAACTCGTGTTTACTTCGCAAGGCATGGGAAGTGTGCATGAAGAGTGAAACAGCACTAACGTGATAATGCAAGAAAAGGTATGACTACAACATCTGGAAGGAAATCTACACAGTCACATCATCATATTCATTACGGTCAGGAGTACGTTCATAACAGGTGGTGTTCACTACTTATTATAATAAGTGTTGGTGCTAATGCACACACACTAAACTACAACTAAACTTGAAGTTTAAGGTTTGTAAACGTATACATATTGTTGTCCATGTCCTATTTGCATTACTCTTCCTACAGAAAGAGAATTTAATCAGTAAAGAACAAAAATACTAAAACTTAATTTTTATTAGTGGCTCTGACGTAAGCTTCTTAAAAGTGGTGATTACTAAGCAGTGTGGGTGACCCACGTGCATACAGTTATGGATACTCTCAGATGACTCATGCCAGAAGGCTAAAAATAACCAAGTCATGTGGTGACATCAAAACCTTGACGGAGACGATAAGGAATACATGCAACCAGAGTTTGGCTGTCTTTACTGTCTTCAACAAAAGTAGAATTACTACTTGTTAATGTTACGTTCTGAGCAAACAAAACCACTATTATTGAACTGAGTTGCATAAATGTTCAGTGGGCGAATTCTTTTAAGATTAACCATCAACTGATACGATACTTCAAGGCTCTTTTTAGTTCTTTCCATTGCTACAAGAAACCTTTGTTTTATTTTATAATCCAGTGGGATATCGAGGAAGACATGTTATTTTAACCATACTGTCATAGTTGTTTCTATATTTTGTTCGAATTTCAGGAAGCAGGTGATATGTAGCTGTAAATAACATTTTGTGTTATTTTATAATCCAGTGGGATATCGAGGAAGACATGTTATTTTAACCATACTGTCATAGTTGTTTCTATATTTTGTTCGAATTTCAGGAAGCAGGTGATATGTAGCAGTAAATAACATTTTGTGTTATGTTATTCTGTTGCTCAGAAACAGGGAAAAAGAGAAGCTGTCACGTTTCAATACACATACTCAGACAAAATGTCATGAAAACTGTATAAACCGTACCATCTATATTATGAACGGCACGTAACACTCTCAGGATTTTGATTTGTTGCCAACAACGATCTTGAAACAGGTTAAACAACAACACTATCAGAACTACGGGCCACTTCAAGGAAGCAAGGCTATAAGATTTTCTTTCCACGAATACACATTGTACTGATAAACGTAATCCTGAATGAAGGTGCAGTAACTCCAAGTCTACAGTTTGTCGTCAGGATCACCCTTTAGTTACATCTAGAACAAGTGCTTTAACCGAAACGAGGTAAGAACTGGATATTTTAATTTCCTATGTATACATACACATTTTTTAGGGTTAACAGCTTCTCATCGAGCACAATGATGCCAAATACTTCTTCTTTTTATTTACTTTCACATTGTCAGGAAAAATTCTAAGTAACTGATCTGATAATTGGTTCTAATGCATATTTTGAACTATTCTATTGTTCTATAACATTTTGTCGTCGTTATTTTACCTTTATTTTCTTTAAAATGTAAGTAGAGTATGTTTGGTCATCTATATACCCGAACCCATTGCGCTTAACCCATTTTCGATCCCCAGGATTTTTTCAATCCAACAATGTCATTATTTATCCGATTAGTATCAATCCTGCATCTTTTTCTTCTCGCAATCCAACAATGACATTGTTTATCCGATTTGTGTCTATCTTGCATCTTTTTTTTCTCGCAATCCAACAATGTCATTGTTTATCCGATTAGTATCAATCCTGCATTTTTTCTTCTCGCAATCCAACAATGTCATTGTTTATCCGATTTGTGTCTATCCTGCATCTTTTTCTTCTCGCAATCCAACAATGTCATTGTTTATCCGATTATTATCAGTCCTGTTCTCTTTTTTACATATGAATCTTCCTTTCTGGTACTCAGATACGACGTTTTCTTTGTGACATTTCGAGCTCTACATATCTACCCAAATTTAATTCAAGTTTCTTATTTTCAACTCCTTCTGTTTGTGCAGCATATTGTCTGAATTATGTATGGATAATTGTATGAGCCGCCTATTTGGTTATTACTTTGTCTGCATAATAGATCAAAAACGGTATGGGTAAGCTTCGAATTTGATGGATTTACATGAATTTACAGGGTAATCCAGATGTCCACTGACAAACAGATAATTCAGAAGTGAATAGGTATAAGAAAATTATCGTTAGCGGTTTGGAATGAGGTGTTGTATACCTATCCTGTGAAAATGTCGTTGAGGTCATCCAAGACTATCTTTAAGATCATATCCTTCAAAAGTATTAATAAAATGCATCATACACCCTCAAATATTAATGGCAAAATTCTGGACATTAACGAGTGAAACATTTCAAACTAAAATTACCAGTATAGCTCCTCAAGAATAGCACCCCGTCTACGTATATAGAGCTTTGCTATAAATGATCGAAATCCGACCATAGCAAAGTTTGAAAGTGTAAGGTTAGAATTTTGCATAAACATATTATTGCACTTTTCAAAGGTCTAAAAGGTTGAAAAGTATTAAACTAAAAGTTACTTACACAAGGTAACACTCAAACATTATCCTGCAACTGCTCCCAATTATCCCAGCAACAGTTACAGCATAATTGCCGATGACGTAAATATCCTACAAATACCAACATTACGAACCGGTAGCAAACAATTAATAGTTGTTTTTAAAAGTTATCCACAAATGTGACAATTCCAATATGGTGGCTTCATTGTCAGTACTGGTTGTTGTTCTTGGTCTGCCGTTTGGCGCTTATGCATAAATGGAGAAAGGATGAAGGCCCATTACACAATCGCTGAAACACATTTTCTCCCATCTGTTGTGAAGAATGTTACGTTCATCTGAGAATATGCAATGTGACAGCAACTTCGAGCATTCTGGTGACACTGTCCATTCAGTAAGACCATGTTAATTAAACTGTTCTTCAGAAAAATATCGTGTCATTAATAACGTGGGGAGATATTGGTAACTTTTATATAAAAAGTATTTCACTTTTATATTATATATACCTTGCCATTAACATTTTAAGTGTGTGATGTATATTAATAAACGTTTCGAAGAGCACGATCTGAAGTTGACCTTAAATGATCTCAATAATATTGTCATAAGGTAGGCCTTTAATACCTTATTCCATACTACTAACAATTAATGTCCTACATCTGTACATATCTGGATATTTTGTTCGTCGATAGACTTCTGAATCAACCGGTATATATATAATAAACATTTTTGAACTCTGACAAAGTTTCACATATTTTTGTCAACGCCATTGTCAGTGCGTAATATATTAGTTAAATGACAATAATAAGTTTGTGTCATTGTACAAGTAAATAAGTTTCCATCTTTTTAATAGTGTGACTTTAATAACAAAAAATTGTGTATTTTCATTCCAATTTCAACAATCAAGATTTACATTTTAAGCTCTACAAAAGAAAGAACTCCATTCACCCAAGTTTAGTCAGGTTGAAATCTCTCTCGATCATCCATTTTTAGTCAAAAGTGTAGCCTGTATTATTCAAATAATATATACTTTGATTAGATTTGACTCATATCTGTAAGTATATTCTACGGACTGAATAAACTTTTATGTCCCCAATTTTTATATCGAGAGAAAAATAAAATATAAATCTTTATAGATATATCTATATTTCATTTACTTTGTATGCATAGTAAGTTAATATTTCTCTTTTTAGTTTAGTTTAACCTCTAGTTCAAGGCTGCATAAAACCTGTTTTGCAAGGGGCAATTTTTCAACTCTTTGGTGACTCAGTGTAGTATGACCAGTTGAAAAACGATGGTAAGTGTGCAATATTGTATTCCTCAGTGGTGTAAATTTAGGAATGTTTTCACGTTTAAACATACGTCTATAAAACCATAAACAAACCAATTAGTACGTGACATACATTTATTTAGCCATGACGTATGTGTACTTCTTTCTACGTCTCCCAAAAACTGAATACAGTCATATCGTTATCAAGTAGAAATCTCACGTCAATTAGAAACAAACTATTTTTTCCATAAATCCAAGAACCTGTAGCATAAACTATAGATAATGCGTAATTGTCATTAAAACTTGTAACGTCAAGGTTTAAAGCGCAGGCGTGTTACAGCATCAACCACTAATACCTGTAAGAACTAGAGGGGCACAGGAGAGCGCATACCTCCGCCACACAGCTTTGATCATATTCAGGTTTCAAAAAAATACGAAAATGTGTCTGTATGTCTGTCGTTATCTACGGACACGGGTCATTTTCTGCAGGACAATGAAGTATGATATTCTGCATATAAGACCACCAAGTTTCATCAAACTCTGGTCATTTTTTACTGAGTTACAAAGCAAAAATAGTGTGAGAACATTGATCTTCATGTTAACAGATAGGGATTTTTTGGATTTTTCCAAACCTTGACCTTCCAAAAACTAATCACTTCTAAGTTGGGCCATAGTCCGAATATATATCAATTTCGTCCAAATCTATCTTGCTGACAAACCTCCACACAGAGGTGAAACATAACCTTCGTTCACCATTGTTGGCGGAGGTAATGAATAAAATATAACATCGAGAACCAATTTGCAAATAGCCTGTAAAACGAACCTCCAGTGCATATAAGCATCTAATATGTTTGTAGAGAAACAAACCATCCCAACCTCAAGAAACAATAAGGTGTAAATGAAGCTCTTATACTATGTTAGAACAAATTGATTCTAACAATAAATGTCTCAAACTGTCACAAAACAGCAACAGTCTTTTAACGAAATTATAATCGTTTCCACCTGCAAATATAGAAACATGACAATTTATTTTAATAGAATACTTTAACAAAACAAAATAACACGAAGTACCACCAGGCTTAGCTTTTATTTGTTTCAAACGCGAAAGGACTATGATATTTATCAAACTGTAATTTATAACTAATGATTGTATGAGATGAGTGGACTTAACCCACTAATTGTCGATCTTAAGATGCAGAGATGTTAGGATAAGACACAATAATACAACAACCTAAACATTGGCTACCGTACTTGAACTTTTATCACACAACGAGTTATAAACTAGCTTGTGCTTCAAGTGGCACCATTCAAACTTTCTCCTAACAGTAAGTGATCATATAAAAGTATTATAAATAGAAGCTAACAATAATACAGATCACCATAAATCAGCAGCTGATTTTATGCAACTGTTGTTTCGTTAAAATTTCAATCTAGGTGTAGAATTTTGTATAGTAAAAAATACAGTGTGGTTAGAGAGCTTAAAGTAATATCGAAACGGTGGGTTACACACGTGACTTATGAATAAGCCATAAATTTTTGATATATAATTTTATTAGAGTTTAGAAGTAATATCTAAACATTGGCCAGCCTAACCCATGAGAAATAATAGAACACACCGAAACAGTGAGTAATACACGTCACTTACAACTAGCCAATCAGTTAACTTTTCTCACTTTTGGTTTTAACCGTACGATTATACTTTTTTGAATTAATGATAATCGAAAAACGTTGATGGTTATTTAGCTACTTTAGTTGTTTTCTACACAATGCCGTTGAAAATACTTTGTATGTTGTTTTTTTATTTATCGATAAGAAAATAGTAAATAATCTTATATCGAATGTAATATCTGTGATACTGTGTGTCAAAATAATGGATTACCATAATAATGTGGACTAGTGTGGTTCCTGTGTAGAAACATTCTGTTTGGTTATTAAAGTAGTGGTAAATAAACCTTGCACGTTGTATCAAATTGTAGCTCTTAAAACATTTAAACTAAACCTAATGTTATTTCAATTAGACACAGAACTAAAAGCATGAATTGGAGCTAAAGATTTAAGATTGCTTATTTAATATCATAATTCTGAAGGCCAAAACATAACATTCATTGATGATGCATTCCATTGAAAGCTAACTCTACTTGATAAAACATTTTGTCAGTAACTTATTATAACATAAAAATGCAGTGTGATATATCTGTACTGTACATGAAAACCGACATTTTAACGTCTTACGGTTCTTTTATAATAGTAGAATTTTTAAAGTACCATTTTGCGGTATTCAAAGTGATACCGCGTATGTCTTAAATACTGTTACGTATAGAACTTTTAAATAGAATATAGTATTGTTACACTTTGATCTCAAAGTACTAAACTTTATTTTCCGTTTGTAGACGTACTTGTATTAATTCTTTGTTGGTGTTTCTATGTGATATATGTACAATTATCTTTTAACATATCCCGTAATATTTCAGGTAAATATTGTATGTGGGGGATGGGTGTGCTATATGCGACTTAGTTAATACTAGCGATAGTACCCGGCTTTGTTCGGGTTATTAGGTTAATATATTATACATGACTATATGCCAAATACTGTCTGCTTCGATTACTGTCTGCCCATTAAGATTTTAGTGACGGGGGTGCAAGGGGGCCTAGAAACCTTGGTGTAGTGAATGTTGGTATGATTTAAATAAATCAATAAATAAGCATAAAGTAAAGACATAGTGTAAGATAACCTAGAGCCAAGTGCATAAAATAGATCGTGAAAGTAAAAATATCGATCCAATTTTAAACTTAAATTGTTTTTGAATTAAGGTATTTTCTTTTATATCACCAACGTTTTAAGTTAAAAGAAACCTCTTTAATCAACGGAGACTAGATTAAGAAATCAAATATTTTTCCAGTTTTGTAGTTTTTTACATTTAATTTTATAATTTCAGTACATAGAGTAACAACAATATTAGGTTATACTTTGTTGCTAAGCAACGTGACATAAAAGCCATTATTAAAACGCATTGTTACTAAAACCCACTGGCTTTTTTATATATTAGAAGTTGTCATATACGGAACCATTTCTTTTCTATCTGGTTTTTCGCTAGCTTGTCTCATTAAAAAGATACGTACGCACGTGGATAAGATAAGTAATATACAAGTGCACATCCTCGGGGTCCACTTAGTATGGGTGCAAAACTATAGGTTTATACGTTCTTTGCTCTTGGAGCTATGGCAGTCACATATTCGTTTCTATGTGGTTTTTCGTTAGCTTGCCTCACTAAAAAGATGCTCACGCGCGCACGGACATGGATAAGTAATAATACGCAGGTGCACACCTTCAGGTTCAACTTAGTACCAATACAAAATTTCAGGTTTCTAGGTTCTTTCCTCTTGGAGCTATGGCGGTCACATTTCTTTTCTATGTGATTTTTTTTCGTTATCTTGCCTCATTAAAAAGATGCGCACAGGCATGCACGCATATGGATAAAAGAAGTAATAATACCCAGATGCACATCCTCAGGGTTCACTTAGTATGGGTGGAAAATTTTAGGTTTGTAGGTTGTTTCCTCTTGCAGCTATGGCGGTCACACTTCCTTTCTTTGTGTTTTTTCGCTTTCTTACCTTATTAAAAAGATGCACACGTGTGCACACATGTGGATAAGTAATAATACCCAGGTGCACATCCTCAGGGTCTACTTAGTATGGGTGCAAATTTTCAGGTTTCTAGGTTTTTTGCTCTTGGAGCTATGTTAGTCACATATTCTTTTCTCTGTGTTTTTTCGCTTACTTACATCACAAAAAGATGCACATGAGCGCACGTACGTCGATAAGTAATATTACACAGGTGCACACCCTCAGGGTCCACTTAGTATGTGTGCAGAATTTTAGGTTTCTAGGTTCTTTCGTGTTGGAGTTATGGCGGTCACACAGTCACTCCCTTTTATTATTATAGATATTTCTAAAATTATGAGTCTCATAAAACACTCCTTTTAAGCTTCGGGAAAATCAGAGCTGTTGGTCTTCACAGAAACGTGAGCACAATATGCATCAAAACTACTGTTATGTAAAGAAAATTGAAAATATTGACCAACCTTTATTTGGAATGCCAAGTTCAAACGTTTCTACATCTTTAGAAAACTTGTGAGTAATAATAGTGTATTGCGTATTATCGTTTAATCTGTTTTTATACCGAGAGAAGATGTTTAAATTTCAGGTTTCCACTAATTTTAAAACAAGATGTTATCTGCTATTGTGTTGTTGTTTTTGTTTGTTTGTATATATTACAATAAAGGACAAGCATTTTACAACGGCAGGATTCATACAGGTTAGTGTTAATTGAAACTAAAGCTAGCACTTGACCACGCTAAAAGCTTTTAATAAACGATTGAAATTACTATTATCCATTCGTGTCTACACCAAACCTGTTGCCATTTAGATGAAATTAAACTTTTATTATTTTCTCTTTAAATGTTATACTTAATCAGATACGGACAACTAATTATCGCGTTTCAATAGTTTACTAAGAACGAAACTACGTTTCAAACATATAATATTTCCCTCAAAATTTGTGATGCAGCTTGGAATATACAAGTCGGAGTGAAGTTAGACATCTGTCCAATTAATGTAGTTCTATCATTCTGTCAGATTACGTACATTAAACTGATAAGGCTTAATTTGCAGTGCACAAAGGCAACCACTGCAGAAGCAGATAGTAATACAGTTGCGATACTCAAACCTTACACAAAACTTCGTAGGGAAATTGTGCTATTATAACTTATTAGGTAGCAAAGAAAATGCGTATTATATGTACATGCCTAAAATGATTACATCTTAAAACACTAGATTATAAAGCAATGCACATGCCTAAAATGATTACATCTTAAAACACTAGATTATAAAGCAATGCTCATGTCTAAAATGATTACATCTTAAAACACTAGATTATAAAGAAAAGCACGTCTAAAATGATTACATTTTAAAACACTAGATTATAAAGAAAAGCACGTCTAAAATGATTACATCTTAAAACACTAGATTATAAAGAAAAGCACGTCTAAAATGATTACATCTTAAAACACTAGATTATAAAGAAAAGCACGTCTAAAATGATTACATCTTAAAACATTAGATTATAAGGCAATGCACATGTCTAAAATGATTACATCTTAAAACACTAGATTAAAAAGCAATGCACGTGTCTAAAATGATTACATCTTAAAACACTGGATTATAAAGCAATGCACATGTCTAAAATGATTACATCTTAAAACACTAGATTATAAAGCAATGCTCATGTCTAAAATGATTACATCTTAAAACACTAGATTGTAAAGAAAAGCATGTCTAAAACGATTACATTTTAAAACACAAGATTATAAAGCAATGCACATGTCTAAAATGATTACGTCTTAACACACTAGATTATAAAGATAAGCACATGTCTAAAACGATTACATCTTAAAACACTGGATTATAAAGAAAAGCACGTCTAAAACGACTACATCTTGAAACACTACTTCTCATACGAGAACTAAGTTTTACAAGAAACTCATTGAAGATCATATATTTTTATCAAGAAAGTTTGCCTATAGTACTGGGTGTTTGAAAAGTTGCCATAAATGTTCCAACATTACTCTCAATCAGATTATACTCAATACTAAACGAAACTACTGCAAACATCACATGTTCTGGACACAGTTCGTTGATTGAATTCAATTCAATTTTGTTCACATACTAAATAATACAATATAATACGCTGTAAATAATTAATGTTTTTTTAAATACAATCTAGCACGCGAGAAAAAAAAAAGAAAGAAAAAACTAAAAAGAAGATGTTTTTTTCAAAGCACATCCTCTATATCAGGAAGTAAACATTATTAATTTTAAAAAGGAAGAAATATCCATATAAATATAAAATGTAATAGCAGGGAGTACATCTTTCAAGCAGGATATTTGTTATCAATATTAACTGTTGAGATTCTGTCTTTTAAATAACTCTTCAACTAATAATACATTTTAATTATTATTGCATGTTTTTTAAACAGTAATTTATGATTTACACGATTTAGATAAGTCCAACATCATTGCTATGAAAAATTCTCCTTTTTCCGTACTATTAACAATAATTTCTAATCGAATAGTGTGATTTTTTACCGTCAGTCTTATAACGCATCCATAGTCTCAAAGTGCGAAACGCGTTTTGGCCGCAACCGGATGCTAACCACGAACCTTCTGATTCACAGCTCAGCAAGTCAACCACTAGGCCATGCCCGGCACCTAAATTGCTATTAGTCCGTGACCAAAGCTTTTGAATATCTTTACTTTATAATATTGTGGTCATAGCACCCTCTGTTGATAAATCAGACAACGTAATACACACACTTGTTAACTTAGCTGTGCCTTTGTACGAAGAAGCGCAGATAGCCCTCGTGTAGCTTTGCGCGAAATTCAAAACAAACAAACTGTACGAAGAATCCCAAGCACCTTAATTAAAACGGTAAAGGATAAAGTAATTCGATTATTTATGCAAATTTTGAATTTCGTTCCCTCTAGTAATATATCAAATGACTTTTTGATACCTTAATTTTTCAATTTAAGTAAAATCCTGTAAATGATTTATCAGAAAGTATGTATAAGTATCCTACGTGGGTTGGATGTGGTTATGTGAGAAGCGTGTCAGGCTCATGATTAGGAGGTCTAAGGTTCGGGGCACGATATGCTACTGAATGCACTTCGTCATTTCGACTGTGAAGGCGTTATAACTGGTAGTTTATCCTGTTATTTGGTTAAGAGTAACCGCAAAATAGATGGCGGATGCTGCAGACCGAATGCATTTCCTTTGGTCAACAGTTCTAAATTATGGCTGGTTTTGCCTGAAACTTAAGGGTCTTCATCCTGAGAATTTTACCCATGTGTCGCACAAAGTAGCATACAAGTAGAAAATATCAAAACCGGTAGCCATAGTGGTGATAATAATGATAATATCAGTGTATTTTCAACTAATTTCAAAGTGTGTGGATGAACTAAATCGAAATAATCAATAAGCAAGGTTTATTTTTAATGTAGGATTTTACTCCATTCGTACAAGTCTTTCCAGTGTCGCTCTACTTTTGGATATATATATATGGTATACTTATTGTATAATTGTATAAAGACTCCAATCATTAAATGTTTATGATACTTGACATTGAACGGTTGGTTTTTAGTAGGATGTTATAAAACAGAAGCTTTGAAGAGATAAAAAGACCGTTTATTATAGAGAGAAAAAAATCATTTAATTATTATACACACATAATACACATTACAAAAATATTTCTTAAATAGAATTTAATAATATGCTGAAATTTCTGTTACTTGGGTATTGTTGCAACACAACAATAATTCTGAACTACATTTATTCGAATTGCATAACATGAACATACGGTTCTGTGCAACACTCTGGCATCATATCATAAGTGTCAAGATACCAGTATTATATAAAAATCATCCACGAAACTTGTAATCTAACACGCTTCCTCCACTCCCTAAATTTTGAACTATCCGGATTAAATTTTGAAATACCTGGATTAAATTTTGAAATACCTGGATTAAATTTTGAAATACCCGGATTAAATTTTGAAATACCCGGATTAAATTTTGAAATACCCGGATAATTTATTACTTTTTTGAATTTGATCTTTTACATAAAACAAGTCTATCTAGGAGCCTTCCTCTCAGCTGGTGATGGTGACAAGTTTAAGAAGTATTTCATATTAAGTTGTTCATCATCACTGAGAATGCCACTAGCTCCTAACTCTAGGTCTTCCTGATATCTTATATCCTGGTATCTTTAGTTCCCTTTATTTTGTCAGTCTCATGGTTTGAAGTAATTACTTTAGGCTCGGTGCTAGAGGTCACATCGATGGTCAACTCTTCTATATTTGAAGGAAATTTCTTGTAGGATCATTATCTGGTTTGGTCATTTCCAAAGTAAGCTTTTTTCACATCATAGTTTTACTGCAATTCAACGATTTTGGCTTAGCATCACAAGGAACAAAAGGTACATGAGACAGTTTAATTACTTGGTTTAAATCTTACCTTGGAAATATATACACCTCTTTTCTCTTATGGTTGTATAAACACCCCAATTTTAAACTCCTCAGCATTAGCGTCTTACCGTATCTTAATTTTGTTACTGACTAACTAATGTATTGAATAATTAAAACATTTGTATAAACATCTTGAGTTACAGTAGTTATTCTGTGCAATACTTTTATACAAGTGTCTTCGAGAAAATTAAATATGTTAACCTTTTACTGTAAGATAAGTTAAAGAATTAAGTAACATATTACTGAGCTGTTTTACCAGAAAAACCTGAATTTCAGACTTCATTTTGATTCAAAACAAGAGCTGTGGTATCAGAGTCTAAAAAGTGTTAACGTTTTCACCATAGCAGTATTCGATCCTAATCCAATAAAAGTTCTTGATTATTTGATATCATACTTTACAATTCAATAGACCACTTGTCAAAATGATAAATGTGTATAGGCATCATTAGAAGCCTAACAATCTCACAAGTTTGCGTTACGATTAAAGGTGTATCATTATCTACCAATAATAAATTGAATTTATTAATCTTCATATTATTTTTTTTTTATCTAACAGAAGATATTCGAAACTATACATTATACAATAATTAAAACATAATGATCACGTTGAGGAATAACTTGGATGGTTTCACCCAAATCTCTCGGGCTGATGGCCCATAGGCGTAATTTCCTAGGAGGATATGTCTCCCGCACTTTTTCGAAGGTAGAATATCTTGTTTTTGATAACATACCCGCATGCTTTTCCCAGTTACGAAGACTGTCTCCTCTACTCCCACTTTTGAAATCAAAGATACGCCCTTGTGCTGGCCAAAAATTTCTTGCACAATACACTTTGTTTGTTTGTTTTAGGAAGCAGAGATTGAAAGATTTAATACAAATTTTAATTAGATCAGAGTTTCCCAAACTTTTTTGGCCATAGAACACTTTTCAGCTGAGAAAAGTTTACGGAACACCAGATACGTAAAATATCGGTGTAGAGGGTATGTTCGCACGCAGCGCCATCTAGATTTGTATATTATTTATTTATTTATTTAATC
>NW_013665621.1:1500205-1531076 GCF_000517525.1 Limulus polyphemus
ATTTCAATTTATGAGTTCATGTCTACTTAATAGTTTGTTTGTTTGTTTTGGAATTTCGCACAAAGCTACACGAGGGCTATCTGCGCTAGCTGTCCCTAATTTAGCAGTGTAAGACTAGAGGGAAGGCAGCTAGTCATCACCACCCACCGCCAACTCTTGGGTTACTCTTTTACCAACGAATAGTGGGATTGACCATAATATTATAACGCCCTCACCGCTGAAAGGGCGAGCATGTTTGGTGGGACGAGAATTCGAACCCGCGACCCGCAGATTGCGAGTCGAGCGCCCTAACCACCTGGCCATGCCGAGTCTGACAACAACTGAAAGCTGGTTTTATGTAGTGCTTCACTGTCATTAAGATACTTGAAGTTGCTTTCATCTTGTTAGGTGTAATATTACACTTTCTACCCATTACATGATTTTACCTATAATTAGCTTTAACAATAACTGACACAAGCTATCCCAAACCATTTCTTTTAGATAAGCTCAAATTTTCTTCAAATTTAATAATTTACTTATGTATTTTAAAGTTTTCGAAAAACGAATAAGATTATTTTAAAATAATTAATTTATCATTGACTGAATGTTGTATTTTAATCATTTCACTAGTGTTAATTTCATTTGTTCTTTTCTCTCGTAAATTACAGACTTAATTCGTTGAAATTTATTTTAGTTTGACTTTTGTGAAGTCGAATGTCTTATTAACTACATTAGTTTCCACTAGATGGCAGTAACAATCAACTTCTCAGACGTTGTACTTTAAGGCAGAAAGCCAGTCTAAAATGACTCAGAGTTATAAACACCTCATTGGAACTATATGGCATATGTAGTGTGGTTTGCATGTCATTACGCATTATTCTATGCTTTAAGTTATAATTTCTTTGAATAACGAGCTTATAACGCTTAAAAAATGTGTTTCATACTCGCAGTGGTCACAACGCAGATTAGCGTTGTGTACCTTTACACTTAACAAGAAAGAAACAAACGTAGAAGGGCAAAGTGTTCTAAAAGCTATTATGTGTATTATGTATATTTAGTTTGAATATGAATGTTTTCTCAAAATTAAGTCTTGTTCTAAATAGAATGAAAATTGTTTCTTATAGATGGAAAAACTTGAGTGAAACATCTGCTTTTATTGAGAATTATATATACACACACACACATATATATAGTATGCTTTTATTCAGAATTATACATATATATGCATAAATATACTTTTATTCAGAATTACACACACACACACATATATATATATATATACACACACAAATGCTTTCTTTCAGAATCATATATGCATACATACACATCTTTTTGGTTATTATATATATATTCCCATCGACTATTATTAAGAATTGTATATATATATATATATACATGTATATGTGTGTGTGTGTACACACACTTTACTTCAAAAACCGTTTAATCGTTTAATTTATTACATATACTGAGGATACTTCGTACGTTCTAAGAAAGATGTCCCGAGCCCCATGGTGCCCTTGAAACAACTCCCTGCATCGCAGAATGTGCTCATCCTCATAGCTGTGATTACGCAATATTGCCTGACGCTGCAAATTAGCTTCTTTGGAGGATGAAGAAGTCAAGTCTTTCATAAAAGCATTAGTTGATTTCGGGGTGTTGCGTGGAGTTTATGAACTTTGTGAGTTTTAATCATCTTCAAATCTTGTTAACGTTATCAGTAGTCATGGCCAGCTTCAATGCAACAGCTTATAAAGGTAGAGAATTCTCTTCCGTAACACAGCACTTGCTTTGCGAATGAGGACGTTTCTCGATTTGACTTATGAGGAATATTTGACCCGTCTTAAACGCTCTGCTGTGAGTTTTTCCCGCTTTGACATAAAATATTGAAAGTTGTGCAGATTAGCTGTTCAGCATCTAACAATTTCGCTATACGAGTCCGCTTCTACGGAAAGGAGGTATAAACTGGCCACATTGCACTGTTGAATGGTCAGGAATTCGTCTTCGCCAAATATATAGGTGCTAAGGCATGTCACCCGCGGCGCCAGAACTGGAAGCTGAGGCACCATGCCATTAAATTAGAATATCGACATCGTTCTAATAAACTGTCATGAAATCCATAAGAATTTACCCAGTAGAACATTTCAGTATTATTTGTATAATTCCGAGTGTTATTTAGAATGACCAGATGCCTCAGTTTGTCCAGGATAGTCTCGGAATTTGGAATGTTCTTCCGGTGTTCCAAAAGATCCTCTTTGGACGCCTAAATGTTCTAGTTTTAATTTTTGTTGATAATCTGTAATTTTTAGTACTTGCATTCAGTACTATGAGCAAATAACAATCGCGAATCAACAGATACTATTATTTTTTTCTAAAATGATTAGGGAAGTTATCGAACAAACGGAATGATTCACCATAGCCTTTCCTGCACCTTCTGAAGTTGTCTATAGAGCGGGCTGCAGCAGACGACATAATGTGAATACTGCATAGTTATTGGGCACGTGTTTTACACCCGTCAAAACAAGAAAAACAATTGAACGTAAATGGATGATCATTGTTCACAGCCAAGTTCAATTTTCAAGCATTTATTTAAAGTAACGCAAGGGTGAACATGAATGACAGTTTAAAAAACTCTTGGTGAACAAGAAGTCGCTCGAAAAAATGCCCTCGTTAGAGCTGTATCTGTAACATCAATAATGCAGTTGATGTTAGCGTAATTGATATTTATGACTTGCCTTAACAAATGGGCTGGGGGGATGCTTTTAAGATCTGAAAATCTGAGTGTGTTCCGACTTTATGTTTCAAAACTCCTGTCACTTTAGCGTTACTTAAATATTTACACAATGAATAGTAGTTAAATGAAATAACCATACTCAGAAGTGATTATAAAAAGTTTTTGATAATTCATCGTTTTAAAGTCTGTATCTTAGACCCGATTATGAAGATTATAATATAGTTTTAATGTTGAGAACCACCTCATAACTAGACTTTTGTTTACTGTAATATGCCCTCTGAACAGTTTGTTTGTTAGTTTTGAATTTCGCGCAAAGCTACACGAGGGCTATCTGCGCTAGCCGTCCCTAATTTAGCAGTGTAAGACTAGAGGGAAGGCAGCTAGTCATCACCACCCACCGCCAACTCTTGGGCTACTCTTTTACCAACGAATAATGGGATTGACCGTCACGTTATAACGCCCAACACGGCTGAAAGGGCGAGCATGTTTGGTGTGATGGGGATTCGAACCCGCGACCCTCAGATTGCGAGTCGAGCGCCCTAACCACCTGGCCATGCCGGGCCACCTCTGAACAGAGAAGGCCAGAAATGCGCATCAAAGGAAAACAAAAACATTTGCTTGAATCACTCCAATTATGTTCTGTTTATAAATACTACAAATGTGCTTTGTTATATAACTTTTCATTTACTTCATATGTGTATCTTCTTTGTTCTTTAACTTGTTACACAATCTACTATATGGACAGCAATTAATCAACCTAGAATAAAATATAATATCGAGGATAAATATTTTTAGAGTGTATGTTCGTTGTGTTGCCTGTCGAGCTTGTAAAACGTTAGTCATTGAGTTTAGAATTTCTAAGAATCATTTTTAACTTATTTTGCTGTTACACGCTGAAGAAAGGACAAAAGAAAATTAATGCTCTTAGGCTTAGGAATTTTAGTTTATATAAGTAAGCAAGGACATTTAATAATCAAATTTTTGATATGCTTTCTTGATTACTGATTTATGAAACACCTTAGAAAATTGTTGAATCAATAGAAATTTGCCTAGTTTCAATAGTAAAAAGAAAAACTCGCATGCAATGTAAATCTTCAAAACACTCGACACTAGTTAGATTAAGCAAGTAAAAACGCTTACAAATTACAAGAATAGATACAATTTGTTTTGATCTACAAAACCCAAATTGTGAACAAACTACAATGTACAAATAATAAATATTCTTCATAATGAGTGACAAAACCGTATTGCGAAAGCCACAAAACCCACATTGTGAACCGGCTACAATTTCGAAACAATAAACAATAATTAGACTGAACTACAAAACCCACATTCACACTCATGTATAAATTTGAAACAGCAGATACCAGTTAGATTAATAGATTAAACAAACAATGTGAACAAGTTGAAATTTTGAAACAGTAGGCACCATTGAGTTGGAGCGACAAAACCCGCATTGTGAACAAGCTATGGTGTTGAAACAACAGGCACCATTGAGTTGGAGCGACAAAACCCACATTGTGAACAAGCTATAGTGTTGAAACAACAGGCACCATTGAGTTGGAGTGACAAAACCCGTATTGTGAACAAGCTATAGTGTTGAAACAACAGGCACCATTGAGTTGGAGTGACAAAACCCGCATTGTGAACAAGCTATAGTGTTTAAACAATAGGCACCGTTTAGTTGGAGCGACAAAACCCGCATTGTGAACAAATTACAACGTTGAAACTGTATACATCAATCAGAGTTAATGGCTAAATAAAAAATCTACAAGTTTAAACGATTATGTATTAAAGCTACAAGTTAAATGCTTTACAAACTGTTTAGATTCAACTAAAAACACCGATACAAAGCATCATGATTGCAATAAAAAGTAGATACAACTGACAGTTCAATTAGAAATAAAACACAAACACTAATAGCTTGAAACAATTAACAATTCAATAAAATCTGGAAGGATAAAACGAGGTTACATCCTAACTTTAGCACTTCAACACGGGCTGGGTAATTAATGTTTCAACTAGTCGATTTTTTGAAGTCGTACCCTAATTCTGATGTGATCTGATATAAATAAAATAAATGAACAAATAACACTTCACCAACTTACTCCAGTTCACACCGTAATTATTGTTGTCAAGAAATTTACTAATATAATTAATGATAATCGTAGCCCAGACAGTTTGAAGAGCCTTGGTGTTGATTGGTCAAAAGGCTATGTCTTTACTGGATGTAAGAGGTATGATGTGTTTGACATATCATTATTCATTGTTCTCTAGTTTCCACTTGCATGTTCTTATTAATAACACAGGCATGAGATGGTTGTATTGCATTGAATTTTTTACATGTTCTACACTAATTCCTGTACGCTGAATCCGAAAATGATATCCGTTTTTCTTCCTTAACGTACAGACTTTTTTACAAAACGTCATAACGCAATACATAAAATAAATACCATAACACGTAGTTTTGAGACCAAAAGACGTAGATTTCACACACAAAAAAATCAGGATGAATAAGGATGCATGTTCGTTTGACATCAATGTTTTCCCTTTTCTTCAGTTTGTTTGTAATTTTGTTGACAAACATAATAATAAAAAATGTTCATTGTGGTAATCAAAATAATAATTTGATCTAAGTAAGAGTTTTTTTTTCTTCCCGATTTCTAAAAAAAAATCCTTACTTCATAAAAAAAAAGATGATTATTGTTGAAATCTGCGTAGTTGAATTATGGAAAATCCGTTGTTAAAACCAAAACAACTTTTATGAATTATAAATTCGCAGGCCTGTGTACTTACTCACTATCTTGAAATTCTGAAGAAAAATATACGTCTCTGTGACTTGTACTATCGGTATATTGTTTAAGAGTTAACCTGCCTAGAGGAAATTTGATATTTAAATATTACAACAGAACAGTTTTATTTGTATGTTATTTCATTTTTGTAAAATATTGTGTCACTAGACATCACCTCTGAGAGAAAAAAAAAATAGACAAAGGCTAGTTAGTTACATCTTTGGCATGTCTTTGTAAGTCGCATAGAACTCCGCTTTCAAGTGGTGCAAGCGAATACACACTATACAGCTGCATAAGCTGTAACAAGTGGGTAAAGTGTCTATCTCAAGGACACAACTATATGGCGAGCCTCTATTCTAATTCGCAACCATACAACTACGAATCCAAAGCGCAAAGCTACGCTGCCCCTAAATAGATTGAAACTGTAGTTCAACTCCAGCAACAACAACAACAACAAAAAATCCTACAAAATATTTAGTAAAGGCATCAAATCTGTTACAACGTAAAACAGTAAGACAAAACTTTTTTTTTCCAATCCTGCAATAGAAAACAGTCCCATATATATTCATATTGCTAGAAATTAAAAACATGAAAAAATTAAAGTTCCACACCTTAAACTTTATAAGAAAACGTGAGCCTTAAGACAGCGACGAATTTGGATTATGTAGAAATCTATTACCCTGGAATTAAGGCCCAAAAAACTTCAACTACCATGCTAAAACTTAATATATTATTTCAAACAACGTAGAAAAGCTTGATCTTTGAATACTATTTTGAAAAATTATTTGCGATTCTACTTTTAATTATACTATTTAACCTATGTTATCAAAGAAATATAACGATATGTCATCTTAATGTCGTTGTGTTAAGATTCAGAACTGTTAGTAGGCGGAACAACCAGTCAACAGTGCGCATGGTTACTCTTAACCGAACAGCGGGTTTAACCGCTACACTTGACAATGAGGAGCAGCATCTCGCTGCTCTAACCTCAGATCTTCGACTCGACAGTTCGGTACGCTAGTCACTAAGTTACGCCAGATCTTTGTTTCAGTTATTTGCCGAGTTCTACGGAATTAAACATCACATGCTCATCAGTTGTTCGAACGACCTTAGTGAAAATACAGGATAATTAAAGTCTTGTGATCTGAAGTTGACCAAACTTTCGGTAACGAACACATTTTTTATATTAGGAAAATGGAGGCTACTGGCTGATAATGTAAGTGATGATGAAAGCGAATGAAAAGAAAATGGTTTATTTTAAAGGCTGAGTTTAGGGAAATATTTTGTGTATATTTGAATAAAGAATGTATTTTTTGCGTTTCATATCAACAGTACATATATGTTTTTCATGTGAAATTGCCTGGGATATACGAAGACAATTCGGAAGTATAACGATAGGCACGGACTTTTGTGTGTCGGAGGGGGGGGGGGTTTCACTAGATCAAAACACACGGTAGTGTGTCGTGCGGCCAAAACGATTTTCCACTTTTTGTAGCTCGGACTGTGATAATCCAAACTATCACATATTTTCAGTGGATATGCTCTACCAGTCCCTTACTTCATCCACCAAATTTCAAGGCAATCCATTAAGAAATACACGCGATATAAAATCTCAATTTTTTTTATTGAAGCTCTTTCTTTCTTTCTTTTTCTTTGCATACTTTACTTTCATGGACTTTTTTTCTCAAATTTCGTACACTTATAAATCTTTATAACCTACAATTAAATGTCAAATTAGATCTAAATATGAGCCACATTTGCAAAGTTATTCAACAAAATTATGCTTAATTTTGACCAAAATGTTTGCGAACGTCTACTCAAAAAGTCACGTGAGCTATCGGTCTAACATTTTTACTACACCTAATAGTAAAATTGAACCGGTTTTAATTTATTGTCTTTTTTATGGAGACGCCATCAACAGATAAACACCTTAATCAAAGGGCGAGCATGTTTAGTGTGATGGGGATTCGAACGCGCGACCCTCAGATCGTGAGTTGAGCACCATAACTACCTGGCCATGCCGGGCCATTTATTGTCAGTCGGATTAAAGCAAACTAGATTAACAGTTTCTTGCTCACGTTTCAAAAAAAAATCATGTGGGTGAACGGTTATTATTAATTATTCATTGCCAAATTTTAAGTACAAGTTTGCTAAATTTTATGAAATTATCCTAATTAAAGAGCGTATAGTGTCACGGGATATTAGCTTAAGCAATTAGCATAAATAATGATGCTTGATACGACTGTACCGATTGCATGGGGTGATGACAAGAAACTGTTAATCTAAATTCCATGGCGTTATTATAAAGGAAGCTATTAACACTGTTTTAGAGAGGGAAACTACCATCATATATTATATTTAAAGAATCTGGTTGGTTCTGTAAAGTTAAGGTCTGTTCTGAATGATAGGGTTGCGATCCTAAAGCTAATGTGGGTTACAATTGAATGTCACTTTCTTACTTGCTCTGGTTTGTTTGTGTGTATTGACAAAAAAAAGTGATGATATCTAATAAAAACACATTAGGTGTGAAAAAAGAAGGCGCGGCCAAAAAAGGATTGAATGTGCGACTTAAAGAAATGAAGTCAAAACAGACAGAAAGAATGGAGATTGTGTGTCAGAATTTTAGTGTTCGTGTTATCTAAGCTGTTTATGTAAAAATAGCTCTCAGTTGATTCCTCCTTGGGTCAGGGGAGCGTTCACAGCGTTTTAGTGTTCGTGTTATCTAAGCTGTTTATGTAAAAATAGCTCTCAGTTGATTCCTCCTTGGGTCAGGGGAGCGTTCACAGTTAACCTGGTAAGCGACATGTAGTTGTTATGCTTTTAGCTAAATTGTGAAGATTTTGAAGTGTGAGGAGCAGCCTTTTAGGGAAATATATTTATAGTTGGTATTTTAAATCGAACTTTCAAAATGTTACAGAAGTTAGTGGATTAATTTTAATTTTCTCTGATAACCGGGGTTCGATTCCAGGCGTGGACAAAGCGCAAATAGCCCACTGTGTAGCTTTGCACTGAAACAACAGCTTCAAGTTACGTATAAGTGATTGTCCTTACAGTATTTTTAACAAATAGCATTTCAGTTAAATACCTGAAACGTTTATATACCCTAATGTAGATAAACTGTAAATAATTTATCAGATTAGTACACACGTGTCAGATTCTGAAGACTATTTTATTTAACTGTTACAAGATACGCAGACACTAAGTTGTTATACTTTCTTCATTAAATACAGAGACGAAACAACAATATATATATATATAGATATAGATATGTTGTGTTGTGTTTTAACTACATAATTGTCAGAAACTTACCAGGTGTAATGCCACCTGGCGCTAGAGAAAAACAAACAAACAAAAAACCTAGCCACTGTAAACAAACATACCGTTTTCGGTTAAGTTACTCCCACTTCAAACAGAAAAGAGAATATTTGTTTGATCAGAAACGGATTATAATGCTCAGTTTTTTTTCTTTCTTTCTCTTTTTTTTTTTTTTGCCGATAAAGACGTCACGTGGGTAAGGGTGACCGTTAGAGATACTGACCTTCTCCATTTCTGTGAAATGTTTTATACTTTGTGCGGATATCCATCTTTTTCTGTCGTTCCGCATAAAGCGATCGTGGCATCTATGTATATTTGATATATATATATATATATATGGATAAAAATTAACAATAGAAGTTTCTTACGGTCAAAAGAACAGCAGTCATCACGTACAGCTGTTCATAATTTGTTGTCGTTTTTCGAAGCCAAGAGTTTCATGAATAGTAACATAAGGTTTAGTATTTACTAGTATATGTATTAGTATACATTAAACAGGCAGGTAAATATAGGCGTTTGCAACGTATGATGTTTTAAAGGTAAGTATCAAAATATATTTAATACGAAAAAAAAATATCATAAACCGATTTCCGAATTGTAGCTTATTTTATGAATGCGTTGGAATGTGTGTGAGCTAAATCACTGCGTTGTAAACTTTTTTATTCACCAATATAGGGATACGATACCTGTCATTGACCTTTTCTTTAAAGTTTGATGATTTAGGTAAACCCATAACTGAACGTGGAATTAGTAGTGTTTAGTCCAGGTAAACCCAAAACTGAACGTCGAAGTAGTAGTGTTTAGTTCGCACGAAAACACAATTACAGCAACGTTGTATAACATGAAATAAAAAAGTGGAATCACAAAACTACACTATAGGCTAACTGCACTGTGCTCAACGCAGAGATCGTACCCCAATCGTTATAATTGTTTGTTTGTTATTAAGCACAAAACTATACGAAATCCGGTTTCTAGCATTATAAGTTCGCAGACATATCGCTGTGCTACTGGGTGGGGGTGGGGGGCTAACATTATAAGCCTTATATTGCTTATTATAAACGTTATTTGTTTTCAAATTCTTATCGATAAACGCACTTGTAAGACATATAAAGTTAAAGTAAGAAGGAATTCGACTGTTTCTTAGATGGAGCTCGTGAAAGGCCCACCTATGAACAGGATTGACTTAGCAACCTTTGAAACCCCCCTACGAGTCAACAACTAGAGACCCCATACACTCACACACAAACCACTGTCGTAATGTTTCACGAAACAATAAAAATTGTGTTTTTATTTTATTTATGTTATAACTCAGTGTATTATTTGACTGGTGTAATATTAGTAAGGATGGACTGCTGGGGGAGGGAGAAATATATTCTTGTCTAAGGCCCTTTATAGACCTAACTACTCCACCGATTACTGCTCAGTTATGATTCCTTAATAAAACGCTGGTAAGATTGAATTTAAATCACGAGGAGTAAAACCCAACGAATTCAATGAAAATGAAATTGGTCTGAGTTCTGATTTCAATGAAGTTTTAAAATGCAGTTGGTAAAAGAGCTCTTTTGCTTTTCTTATTTGTAAAATATTAGAACGTAAAAAAAATGGTTTGTTTGGTGGATTTAATGGCAAAGCTGCATCAAAGGCTATCCAGGTGGTGCCAATAACAAGGACTGAACCAGTAATTTTAGCGCTATAAAACCTCAATGTTACCGCTGAGCCACCAGAGCGAGGAACGAAGAAGAATCCTATTGAAAATCTTAGAAACTTTGTGAATATGCACAAAAAAACGTTTCCTAACTGATAAATATAGTTGACTATATTATTAACGTCTCACTGTTTTAAATAAAGAAACCACCCCTTATACCTTTCCTTTACATTATTAAAGCCGTTTAAAGAATATTAGATATTTGTGTTGAATTTTCATTAGAGCAAACTGATGTTTGAGGTCAACCTTATGATATTAATTATGAGCCCAGATCGTTCTGTTGCAAATTTGAATACGTATGTTCAATTCTGTTATCGTAACCCATTCTGCTATATTAAATCAGTGCTTAACATATTAAGTCCGTCCTTGTATCTTTCAATACTTGATTATTTTGTCATCACCTGAAACACTCTTTATTGCATAAGAAAAATTACACGGATACAAGGCTAAGAACTCACGTATAACATTAAACTCGTGGTATCAACAGATTATTGTCTCCAGTGTCGGCCATGCGTCAGACGTTTAGAAGTTATCCCTTTGAGGTTCACTCTTTCAGATCCACTTTTTAGGTGAAACATTTTCTAATTAAATCGTAGTGAGTCGTGCGAGTTCCAAATTTTAATTGAAGAACATGCGTGCGCGTTTCAACAGCTTGCATAGCGTTTTGTTTTCTTTCTTACTTATTTTTTGAGACGCAAGTCAACCGTTTCCACCTTTTCATGCAAGTGGACGTTTGTAACGTATTCACATCTAAGTGTAAACGCGTTTACAAAGTGCCCTTGTTTTACTTCAAGTCTATTGCACAGTATAAAGTGATATGTTTAAAACTCCTAGGTGTGAACTTTATAAGTCTTATTGTGTATAACGTTTAGCAGGTAAAACAAAATTTTACATACATTTAGATGACTCTTTAACTCTTTTTTTTTACTTCTCAAGAAATTACTCTGAACACATACACCCATAAGTCAACCGTTGAATAATGTTTATTATATTCAGCCCACCGGAGTAATAATTTGTCTTTATCTTTTAAATGTGATATATAATTTTTGTTTCTATCAGTTTTTTCTAACAATCAATAAAATAATTACTTAATTAATGCTTCTATGACAGCAGTTCCTAAACCTGTGGTAAGCGTACCACAAGGTAGTCCACAGGCTTCTTTCAAGTGTTTAGTGGAATGGTTGTATAATTACGGACAGAAAGCTACAGAAAAAAAAAATTCAGATGGTCCGCGAACAAAGAAGTTTGAGAACCACTGGGTTCTAGCCAAAATTAACATTATTGGTAACTAGTTCAGACATGTTTTGGTCATTTGGAATTTCAGACAAGTTTAATGAAATATACTTTTTTACTTAAATTAATACCTAACAAATTAACGTCATCAGCTCAGAACAGATTACCTTGGTGAAAGTCCAAATAGGTAGATAAATATCTTGTTTCTAAGATTAGTTATTTTTTTCGGTGTGATTGACGATAATGCTTTGACTATGTAATATTCAGCTTTTCCGCGCATAATCGTGACTGAAGCTTGAACAAAAAGTTTGGACAGGTTTCTATAGACCAGAAATTATTGCCAATATTGAGAAGTTTTTGTGCAAAAAACATAAGATTTCGTTTTTTTGCGCCGGTTGCGATTTCTCCATCACTCACAAGAGATGAGCAGAGATTACTTTGGTCAGCGATTGTGTTAGATAAAGATAAAAGACTGGCCAATGGCCAGCCATAACTGTTCAACCCTTTCAGTTCATTTTATCTGGACTTGGTATAAATGTTTTTATGTAAGTTCATTGAGTTGGAGCTTAAACTTTGTTTGATATATTTCCAGAATTTTGTTATACCCGCAACAGCAACAGCAAAAAGAATGACTATTGTTTAAAAGAAAACAGTAAAAAAGAATGACTATTGTTTAAAAGAAAACAGTAAAAAAGAATGACTATTGTTTAAAAGAAAACAGTAAAAAAGAATGACTATTGTTTAAAAGAAAACAGTAAAAAAGAATGACTATTGTTTAAAAGATGACTATTGTTTGAAATATCATAAACGCAGGAAATATATATTTGAAAAAAAGGAAATTTGTTTTTCGATTCCAATAAAACATCAGTAGTGAGTGGAGAAAAGTCGAAATCCTTTTAGTAAAAATTCAACAAAAAATCCAGAAATCATGGGATTTTTACCCTTTATTCACTGTGATATAAGGAAATTCTATGAAAAAAATAGTAATGCCTGAAATTTGATGGTTTACTTGACATCTTCAACCTGAACGGAGCTTTATGCGATAAATGAGCTAAATGGCCAGGTGAGAAATCCCTTAGAGTTCAGGTATAACTGTCTCTAATTTTAATATTACTGATGACTGTGCCATTCACAATGCTGAACATGCTTAAAATATAATTATACCTTGTTTCTCTATAGTAACTGAATGTCAATGTGCATAATGAGAACACTTATAACATGTTTGTCCACTGTTTTAAAGAGATTACTTCTTTAGTAAGAGAACAGTAAAAATTTATTCTAGACATTACGTTTTAACTTAAAAATACAATGATAAAAATACGGCTATATATATATATATATATACATTAACAAATACTTATGGTGAAGAACAAGTGAGCCATTATATTAATGATAGTGTTTAAAGAGTAAAAAGTACAAGAACTAAATACAAATATCAGTGTAAGAACTATCATTAAATCTCTGTCTTAGGATCTTCAGTGTTAAATAGAAGGGTATTTGGTTGCTTTCATTGATATACGAATACCGTGTACGTTATAAATGACGGTTTTAAGTACATTGTTTTAGTAGAACTGTCATACTGATCGCTCGGTGATACCAATATGCTACAAGAAACATCGAAGATGTTACAGAAGCGGGCATGTTGATGTTTGCTAGACGTTATTGTTCTATTTGTATACACTTGTTCTCATAGTTCAGAAAAGTTGATAACTAACGTCGATTATTTAGACAAGAAACCGCATTCGGGGGCCATTTCTCCTTCTCTAGAGTTATGGTAATTCCTGAACCTAATCGAACACGACCATGTGGTGAATGCGTTAATACCTTAGGGTATAATGCGATCTTATGCTTCGGAAGTGCATGAAATTGTGTTAATTTGCTAAACAAAGACGAATCTAAATGGTAGTAGTAAGATGTTTGTAATCCTGTCAGTAACCACGACTTCAATAAGTAATTATAAATAACAGCTAAAAACTCTGTTTGTTCGTTTTTGTTTAATAACGGCGGTGAAAGCGACAGTACTAGAATCTTTTAATTTGCTAGCAGAACATAGAATAATGGAACGAAACGAAATTCAACTTACTTAGTAGTGGTTTGTAATGTATGGTAAATTTTAGTATAAAATCTGTGAACGTGAAATAGAAACACATTTTAAAAGTTTTACTGTTTGTTTTGTTTTTCAGTGCTGTTAACATCTTGGCTTCTCTGTGCCACAAAGTAATCTCATTAACAATGGTTTCAAACTTGATCAAGTGCTTTCTATCGTACCTGTGTTACCGATCACCTTCCAGGTTATAAGCCTAAAAGCCATATAATTTGCTTGCAAATTCAAGACATAAAACAATCTTTGGAGTACTAGTGGTGCTAAATTACTCATTGTTTATTGAAATACAGGATTTTCTTTACCTTCTTTTATAAATAAGGAGACAGCGTTTTAACAACAAATTTCAAAACTGTTCCGTTTCAAACATCTAAAACATCCATACTGATACAGGTTAGTGGAACTAACTTTTCGTTGCTACTTTCTGTTGAACTCGGTTGTTATGCTGCTGGTGTGAAAATAAAGTAGCGTTCAAAGCATTGTTCATGGTACACAGATTAACATAAACAATATACGTTTTGAAGGACTGGCACAGCAGTAATCGCATTTATTGGTTTGGTTTTGTCTTTCTGGTTTTATATTTTAATATCATGCTTTGGCTGCTAACTCTGTTGCCTATTTTGTTGGGCTGGATTTAAGGACTTTGAATCGATGATATTAAGTTTACGTTTACAGTATGTTCCTTGTAAACATGCTTTACATCTTATTTAATTTGGCTTCGTAAATTGTATTTATGGTAACAATATGCATGTAAGCAGGTTATTACAGATCCGTGTTTGATTTTGATGTGAGGTTTTTTTAACTGATGGATGATAAATACTTCTGCCGGTTTTCCTTTCCACTCACGTTATTCTTGGCTTAATGTGCTTACTTATGCTTGCATGATTTTAGACAGCTAAATTATCAGTGTTATAAGGTCTTGTGCTTCAAGATTTTTAACTTAGCTAGTATCCTTAGAGAGGATGTTTTGTATTCTAATTACATCATTTGTGTGTGTTCTAACGTTCGAATTCTTGACCAGTCTCTAAATTGTCTGAATACAGACCGAAAAAATATGTGATGTAGAAATAGCTTAATATACGGTAGTTTCTTCCTTTTTTAGTTTACTGTTTCCCCTCTTGCTATTTTTCGAGGATGACTATTGTACTTGGACTGTAATTATAGTGTTTTCTGGAACCAGACTAAAATAGCTGTACTTTACACACACACACACAACAAAAAAAACAACAAAAAACACTAAACATTTGGCAAAATATCTTCAAATTATTTATGTAAGTGAGCGAACATCTGCAAAGATGTACGCAACCGAATTTGGTGTGTTTACGAAAGGTGTCCAGATGATGAAGTGTGCAGTTGCGTTACAGCAGGGTCACATACATTAACGCTACTGACACAGATCCAGTGATACACTGAAGTAAAAACACCATCTGGCCGCCCCCAAGTATCTACCCCATCAAACAAAGGCAAAAGTCCATACAAGTTTCTTTACAACTCAAAATCACCTCATGACCCGAATGTTATGCAGATAGGTCGAGCTGGAAAACATTTTGCTTTCCTGGCTCGTGGCACGCGTCTCCGAAGTGGTAAACAATCCATTCAGTCATTGTTCCTTTTACATACTAGCTTCAAGTTCTGTCTCCGGTTAAAAAAAAAAGCATGAACAGCCTCCTCTGTAACCTTACGAAACAGTAAAAAGTCCCGCTATGTACCGTAATGGTCACGTCGGCCTATGTAATGGACGGCGCAGCTGATGCAACTTTCCCTTCATGTGAAGTGCTGCTTGTATCTCACACGACTGACAAACATTTTCCCTCTGCACCTTTAATTAGGCTTTTAAGGTTGTTGGTGAGAACATGTATAAAATTCAATGTATGTTATAACTTTCTGTTCTGTATATTGTATAGAGTGAAACTAAATTCTAAAAATCGAAATTTAAAACAAATTAAGCTTTTAATTACAAACCTCAACGTGATAAAATGCTAAGCACAAACAGATTCTAAAGACACACAAAAAACATCAAAACTGGTCCACCAGCAACAAAAACACCAAAACTGGTCCACCAGCAACAAAAACCATCAAAACTAGTCCACCAGCAACAAAAACACCAAAAATAATAATAATTTAAAATCATACCACTTCTCATGAATGTACAAAAGGTATACTTTTTGAATGAAAGTGTTTGACATTTATCAAACGTGGTAAAATGCTAAGCACAAACAGATTCTAAAGACACACAAAAACCATCAAAACTGGTCCACCAGCAACAAAAACACCAAAAATAATAATAATAATTTAAAATCATACCACTTCTCAAGAACGTACAAAAGGTATACAAAAACCATCAAAACTGGTCCACCAGCGACAAAAACACCAAACATAATAATAATTTAAAATCATACCACTTCTCAAGAACGTACAAAAGGTATACTTTTTGAATGAAAGTGTTGGAGATATTCCGTTTATCGGACATATTCTAAAAACGCAGCTGAACAACAAAACGATTAGCAAGGAAAATAAAATAAATCTCACAACGTCCTAAACTACTCTATTACTCACCGTCCTTCAGCCGGTTGTAGGTGTTATGGTTACCTCTAAAAACCATTAATTTTAATAATATTAGGCTTATGATCCCAGTAGAAATATTTGTTAATGAAAATCCATCTCTGATTTATTTCTACAATTCCGAAATACTCAATCTATAACAACAAGAACTATAAACCTCTTACCTAAATAGTTCTGTAATAATTGAGAACCCATCCTCCTCCCGTTAACTTTTACATTGTCATTAGCAACTTTACATGTGATGTAATAAATTACCAAAGTTTGTTTCGTTTATTGCTAAATTATATTTATACCTAAAATGTATTATATAATGTGCGTGTCACCAAATAGCTCAACGATAAGTTTGTTTCGTTTATTGCTAAATTATATTTATACCTAAAATGTATTATATAATGTGCGTGTCATCAAGTAGCTCAACGATAAGTTTGTTTCGTTTATTGCTAAATTATATTTATATATAAAATGTATTATATAATGTGCGTGTCACCAAGTAGCTCAGCGATAAGTCTGAGGGCTTATGACGTTGAAAATTGGGTTTGAAAACTCGTGGTGAGTGCAGCTTTCTTTCT
This sequence comes from Limulus polyphemus, assembly GCF_000517525.1. Classification (NCBI taxonomy): domain Eukaryota; kingdom Metazoa; phylum Arthropoda; class Merostomata; order Xiphosura; family Limulidae; genus Limulus; species Limulus polyphemus. The sequence continues at coordinate 1,517,193 of NW_013665621.1, forward strand.
CTCGGTAACTCTAATCTCCAAATAGTCATGTACTTGTTGATTTCCAGGTAGAAAATGAACTAAGGAAGCACGCCTGAATTCAACAGGTAAACTCAATTTCTTTGTTCATTGGATGACATCATCTCATGGCATTAGTTGGCTATAATTTACAGACAGTGTCGAGCGGTCAGCGGACAGTATTTAATCAATTCAACCTTTTAAATAATTACTCTCATATCATATCATAAAAATAAACCCTTTATCAACGAACGAATGCATGAAAATACCTTTTAATACATAAGAATATCCCTTAGCACAGTAAAAGTAATGCATGAGTATATACTCACATAGAAAAAGTAAATCTAAGAAAGAAAAAGAAAATAAGCACAACAGGGCGATACACTGTTCACTTTCAGAGTGGACAAATTAAGAAAAAATAATTACTACAATAATATATAAAAAATGAAAAGAAAAATAGAATAAAACCCCTTTAAAAAAGTAAAACATATTATAGTTTCCAGCTTTAACAATAATTCAGAGCCTCCCACTACCCACTCGAAATGGGTATGTATTTGTATTTGATGTATGATTTGAGCAGTGTTAAAATACGATATTACTGTTCATTTATAATGTATTTGTATTTGATGTATGATTTGAGCAGTGTTAGAATTATAAATGAACAGTAATATCGTACATTAAAATATAACACCTTCGTGTGGGCGTGCCAGTAGTGGTATGTTAAGTTCACAAAGTATATGCAAAAACCGAAAACGAAACGTGTTTGAAATATTAGCACTTACATAGATTTGTGCAAAATCACTTTTGTCATGTAAAAGCACAGTCGAAACCTTTACCTTTATTTTTGTTTTCTTGATTGTATTTCTTCTTAATCTTGTTCATCAATAGCAAGAAAAAGGAGTTCGACAAAATGTTCTTACCTTACTGAGGATGTTCTTACACACAAAGCTTTTTGACAAAAGATCACATGACACTATATTCTAATACATAGAAATACCGAGTGTATTACTCCAACTGCTCAATCAGCTCTTCGTATATTCACCTTGTTGTTAGGAGTTTTCTCCTAATTCAATAAAAACCTCTGAAAATGTTTTCCAAAAAAGTATTACTTGATATTCTAGACAGTTTATTTCAATATTATGGATTCAAAGTACAAGGTTGAAAAGTCTCATGTAACCAAAGTTAGTTTCAATTTTCAGTGAACCTTTTTCAATGAACTCTTAAAACGATTTCCCCGAAGCTTTTATGAAAGTAGCACGGTTTTATTTCATTGTGTGAAGCCAGTATAGAATCCGAAAAATTTGTGAATGGCTTTGTGAATAACTATTATATGGTAGACCGAGTAAGTCAATAAGGCTTCAATAACTATTATATGGTATACCGAGTAAGGCAATAAGGCTTCAATAACAATTATATGGTATACAGAGTAAGGCAATAAGGCTTCAATAACTATTATATGGTATACCGAGTAAGGTAATAAGGCTTCAAATAGTAACTATTCCGGTTTACACATTTAACATTGCAATATCTCTTTCTTTTCCTCATTGTGATAATAAACTTAAAACATTACTTGTGCCACTTACAACAATCTTAGTTTAAAATAAAATTTACAACTGACTGTTGAATCGCACTTGGTTAATTGGAGGCAAGTATCATACTTATTTTTATTTCAAGTGCGAAGGTTGAGGGGAAGACACCGTTATGTTTGTGAATACAGTTTTAAATGAAATACTTATTGTTAAGCACACAGCTGCACAAAAAGCTGTATGTGTTGTGCCCAACGCACTAACTGAACCCCGAATTTTAGTGTCATAAGCCTTCAGACTTTCCACTGAGCCACGGGGTGAAATAATTAAAACGCTGATAAAATTAAAAGTATATTCTGTCACATAAAACTCTGAAATTCGAAAGTTTTGGTGTTTTTAATGTGTTGGACGAAGATAAACCGAGTATATTCTGTCACATAAAACTCTGAAATTCGAAAGTTTTGGTATTTTTAATGTGTTGGACGAAGATAAACCGAGTATATTCTGTCACATAAAACTCTGAAATTCGAAAGTTTGGTATTTTTAATGTGTTGAACGAAGATAAACCGAGTATATTCTGTCACATAAAACTCTGAAATTCGAAGGTTTTGGTATTTTTAATGTGTTGGACGAAGATAAACCGAGTATATTCTGTCACATAAAACTCTGAAATTCGAAAGTTTTGGTATTTTTAATGTGTTGGACGAAGATAAACCTCGTGCATTTTTAGAATATGATTATACTGAGAAATCGTTAGGAGATAAAATCATTTTTTATAATTTAATGGAAGCAAATTTTGTAGATTTAACTGACACAATTGTTATTTTCTCTCCGCCGTTTTGCTAGTAGCTTAACAAATTATAATCTTTGCTTATTAAAAATCACAATATTTAGGGTGATTATCTGCTAGATATATAAATATATATTTAAAGAATCGACGTACAAAGTTCTGTTGCAGTCTTCTCAATCTAATATGAACAATACCAATTTTAAGAGAATATTTTGACTTGTATACTTGTTTATCTTTATCAGTTACAGCAACAACTTTTGTCGTATACAGATGAAGTCGTTAAGTATTTATAGTATATAATCAGTTGTAATAATGGCTGTAATCGTACAGGCGAAGTGTTGTATGAAGAACAAGATAAAACATGCCACATTCGCTAGAATCAATCAGATCAAATCAAAACCAAAACGAGTAGTGTATTTATTCAATGTAGGGATATTGGAACACTACATGGGTTTCAATAAGGATCTCACTGAATTCAAAGATTACACAAACAAAGCGTTATTAAAAACCAAGAGAAAGTTTGAGAATAATTTTATACAGATAACGAGTTTTACTACAAAGTGTTTTCGACCATGTGCGTTTTGTTTGTTCTACAGATGCTTTCAATCCGAGATGGTTAACAGACGGTAGATTTCGAATGAACCACCAAATAACATGCAGTTCTTTTTATTTTTGTAAATCGCATTCACATCAGTAATTTTAGGGCAACACGGAAAGAAAAGTGTTATGTACTTAAAATTGATTAATAATTGTACATTCTACAGTAGGTTAAGTTAAACGAAACCAAACACGAGAACACAAGTGTATTACAGCTTAAGTGAACAGAATCAGCGTTGTAAGTTATTCATATTTTAGTATAGGCCTACCTACGTGTTTGTTTGTAGAAAAGTTAGCAGATGCAAAATATAAATCTATTTTTCTCTAGGCCATTGCCCTTACTGTAAGCAAAAAATTGGGATTTTGAACAAAAATAATCGATTACTCCTACTTTGATCTGTTAGCCATCTAATTAGCCATATTTACTGAACAAAATAGGGTTATAGGGTTTTCATTCACTTATAGTGCTTAATTCACTCCCAAGGTCTCATAGATTAATTTACTCTAACTCTGCCTAAAAGAATTTCAATTTCATGGTATGCTGGTAGAGATCTTGATGAGTAATAAAATGGAATCGGGTATACGCGCACCTCACGCATGGTATTACTGGAGCACAAAAACATAGCTAATAAAAAAGGGAGAAAAAAGCCTCATAGATAAATTTACTCTAATCCAGCCTAAAATAATTTCAATTGCCGCGGATATTGAGAATTCCCTCTTGTTCAACTCCAACACTACATCAGTATATTCAGGGCACCATAGTTTAACGCTTCCACTACTCCAAAGAACTCTAGGCACCATAGTTTAAAACTTCTGGTACTTCAGATAACTCTAGGCACCATAGTTGAACGCTTCCAGCATTCAAGATAACTTTAGTCACCATATATAGTTTAACGCTTCCGGTATTCCAGAGAACTCCAGGCACTATAGTTCAACGCTTCCAGTACTCCAAAGAACTCTAGGCACCATAGTTTAAAACTTCTGGTACTTCAGATAACTCTAGGCACCATAGTTTAACGCTTCCAGCATTCAAGATAACTTTAGTCACCATATATAGTTTAACGCTTCCGGTATTCCAGAGAACTCCAGGCACCATAGTTTAATGCTTCTGGTACTCCAGAGAACTCTAGGCACTATAGTTTAATGCTTCCAGCATTCAAGATAACTTTAGTCACCATATATAGTTTAACGCTTCCGGTATTCCAGAGAACTCCAGGCACCATAGTTTAACGTTTCCTGTACTCCAGAAAACTCTATGCACCATAGTTTAATGCTTCTGATACTCCAGAGAACTCTAGGCACCATAGTTTAATGCTTCCAGCATTCAAGATAACTTTAGTCACAATATATAGTTTAACGCTTCCGGTATTCCAAAGAACTCCAGGCACCATAGTTTAACGTTTCCGGTACTCCATAGAACTCTAGACACCATAGTTCAACGCTTCCAGTACTCCAGAGAACTACAGGGACCATAGTTTAACGTTTTCGGTACTCCAGAGAACTCTAGGCACCATAGTTTAAACTTCGGGTACCCCAGAGAACTCTAAGCACCATAGTTTAATGCTTCCGGTACCCCAGAGAACTCTGGACATCTCATTTTAATGCTTCCGGTACTCCAGAGAACTATAGGCGTCACAGTTTAACGTTTTCGGTACTCCAGAGAACACTTGGCACTAAAGTTTAACGCTTCCGGTACCACAGAGAGCTCTCGACTTTGTCGCTAAACAGTACCTCAATAGGTATCTTACGAACTTGTCACAGTAATTAGGGCTCAAATAAAATATGTTATTACAGTCTTTGACGTAGGGCTGCAAAGATATTAGGCATTCACAATGAAAACAATTTGAAATAATATTTATTACATACACCAATTAAATATATAAATGGTTTCAACAATTCCTTCTCAAGGTTTTATCTTAACATTTTAGCTTCGTTCTCGTAAAGCTCATCTCTTTATATATTTTACTTTAGTCCTTAGACTAGTTCCATTATTTCAGTAATAACATTGCTATTAAGCTATTTCAAAACGTAAAATATATCTTTCTTCCGAAAAGAATCTCAATGATTTTCAAACCTTGGCTATACTGTTTTGTATAACTGATTGTCTTGTATTAAGAATATAGTAAATTATTTTGTCGAAACTTCTCGAACTAAAGAGAGTTTCTCTACTGTTTCAAAACAAAGGAAATTGACGACACGTGCTGATGCTTTTTTGTGCTTATCAGCGTCAACATGAAGAACAAATCTGTTAGCTTTAAGCTCCGTCTTGGTCATTGTTAAACCCTCTGAATACTTTTATCTATCATATGAGGGTTAATGACATGACAAGCAAGGAACAATACGATGTATGATGGAACCAGACAGCCATATACGTGTATATGGACAAACATCATGCACGTGTATAGAGTGAGCAACAGGTGCATGCAGAGAGAAAAGAAAAGAAAAATCAAGCAGGTGTTGTCTGTGTGTGTGTGTAAAACTGTAAAAACGGTCAGTGCACGATTAGCAATGATATATTTCCGCTCAAATGTAAAATGTCTACTGACTTATTTTCAGTAAGGCTCTCATAATCATACTGAGAAGTTTGTTGGTATTTTTAGAACTATACCAAGTGAAATCTCTCTTCATATGATGTACATAAATTATGATTAATTATGACTGGTTTAAAACTGCTGTTTGTATCACAGTATCAAGATATAAGCAGTTGTTTTTGGTTTTGTTTTAAATGGGTAATTTTAGCGGCTATAGACAATATAATATACTTACTGAGTTTTGCTACTTCAGAAACAAGTTTTTCTTTCTGCTACTAACATGTTTGAAGTAGCAAACCGTGAAAATAAGGCCTATAAATTACAGATTCTCCTCATTTATGACAGAATAAAATTTTGACTCTAATACGTTACGTCCATTGCGAGAAATTCAAAAACAACAACAAACGTTACGTCCAAGCCAAGCCCTCATAACCGATTGGGCTTTAATGGATTTAAACCGGGGAGAGAGAGAGAGCGCGATAGTATCAGAATGTCAAACTAGATTCAAATCAAACCTCTCATAAACGTATGCATTTTTAGTGGATTTAAAGCGGAGAGAAAAAGTATGAGAATGTAAAAGTCAAACTAGATTCAAATCAAACCTCCTATAACCGGGTGAATCTTTAGTGGATTTAAAACGGAGAGAAAAAGTATCAGAATGTAAATGTCAAACTAGATTCAAATCAAACCTTTCATAACCGGGTGGATCTTTAGTGGATTTAAAACGGAGAGAAAAAGTATCAGAATGTAAATGTCAAACTAGATCCAAATCAAACCTCCTATAACCGGGTGGATCTTTAGTGGATTTAAAACGGAGAGAAAAAGTATCAGAATGTAAATGTCAAACTAGATTCAAATCAAAACTTTCATAACCGGGTGGATCTTTAGTGGATTTAAAACGGAGAGAAAAAGTATGAGAAAGTAAATGTCAAACTAGATTCAATTCAATCCTTTTATAATCGGGTGGAACTTTAGTGGATTTAAAGTGGAGAAAAAAAAGTATGAAAATGTAAAATGTGATGTGAAGTAATACATAATAATGTTAATACCTTAGGTAAAAATATGTGATGTTCTGAAATATGTTCTCAATTCGATAAAGTAATGGTGTCCAATGGCTCTCACCTATGGTCTGTAATCAGAAATAAATACTAAAGTTAAAAACATTACTACGTTTCAACTTGTCCTCGTCCTCATATAATAATTAGTTCTGTTATATATGATCTGTGGCTCCTCTTCTGTTATGGCAACTTTGACGTCGTTAATGCTTTTCTTAAGATATAAACTGTGTTAATAAAAGTTATACAGTTTTTTAAACCACGATTATTTGTTATTGCCAAACGAAGTATTTTGCTTCATTTGTTTGGATTATCATTATTTGATGTCCTGAAATTATGTACTCAATTATAGTATTTTGGCACTTCGAAGCATGTAGAGTCGTCAACTTTTTTGAAGGCCATAGATAGGCCTAAATAAAATGTTTTTAATTGTGTACCAGTTTAACGTTGAATATTATTTATGATTTTAAATTATGTACTCAGTTTGATGACCCCTAATAAATGTGATCGAAACATGTAGCAAAACGTCTTTGTTTTGCAATAATAAATAATTGTTGTTTTAAAAGGTATGCTATGTTTATTAATTAAATGCCACAAAATTTATTGTGCGCTACTTTGTAGACGCGTCACATAACGAAACTTCAGAAGTAACAAATAATGGTTGCTTCCAGTGCATTCAAGTCCCATTCTAAGTCCACTCCATAAGTTATTCAATAATGTTTTGCAGAAAGAAGCGACAAAAATAAGCTTTACCCTATCTATTAGCCATTATGGTTATGCGTACCGGTGTCTCTTCTATGGTGACAAAGCCTGTTACACGAGTTCATCTGCAACCCACCCCCCAGTGGCACAGCGGTATGTCTGTGGATTTACAACGCTAGAAACCGGGTTTCGATACCAGTGGTGGGCAGAGCACAGATAGCCCATAGTTTAGCTTTGTGCTTAATTATAAACCAAATCAAGTTCATTTACATTGCAATGTAATATTTAACGGATTCTACTCTGTGACATTGTAGCATTTATAAACCAACAACATAACGCTAGACAATCTATGTATTCTGATATATAAATATCTTTGTCCCTCGGTGGGTCAGCGATAAGTTTCCGGACTTACAAGTCTAAGATCCGGAGTTCGATCCAATGCGGTAGACATAGCGCAGATAGCCTATTATATAGCTTTGCAATAAAACAAAAATAACATGAATATTTTTTAAAATATATAGTTGAATCATCATACCATGTGCGCTTCTCCACTGATGGTGGAAACCGCCTGTTTTATGCCTTGTCAAGAATAACCTTTCGATGGGTTTACAATGATAGATTACTAAGTTATAAGTACCAAAATTTATAAAAACGAAGTCTAAAATCGTTCGAAGAATTATTTACAAAATTAACATTTTTCACTTTTGCTTTTAGTTTAAACTTACATTTCAATCAACCATATCAGTAACAATTATCGCCATAATTTCAACTTTAAGACAGGCGTTGAATAAGCGGCGTTCCCGTGACAAGCTGGGAGGTTTATTTATGTAGAGAGAAAGACAAGAAGCTATGAAAACACAATAAACTAATGGTGCCTGACAATGCAGTTTGCCAAAAGTGTCTACGACCTCAAAAGTAACGCAAGATGAGATCGTAAATAGCCTATCAAATAGATAGAGACCAGTCTAGTCGGTGTTTTCACATTCTTGAACTAATTTTAGGAACATAAACTATTTTTATTACCACCGACACTTTGTGTAAAATTGAAATACTTTAAAAAACGTTTTGTCTTTCTGTTGCTTGATGGTCATTTGCCAAAACGTAATGACGATGAGTTAAGGAATAGTATAGTTAGTACCAGGTTACCAAAGGACTTGTAAGTCAACCGCGACTGTTGCACGGTGGATGAGTAAAGCAGAAAATTGGTTTCGTAGTCTTTCGTTCAAATCTGTGTGGGTTTTACTAATGAGCATTTACCAATAAAACTGTTGACGCAATATTTTTATTGCATTTTGCGTCCACTGTATGTATGCTATTCTTCAGCTTTATACAAAGGTTCGGCCTCGTCCGTTTTCAGTTTTATTTCGGTTGTTTCAACTGCCGTATGAATATTACACATCTAAAGTACAGAAGCGCTGTTTCGTATGCTACATACGACAGGAAAAGTTTTATGAATTACTAACTTGTATAAATCTCTTTCTTCCAGTCAAAAAATTAAAACAACTGGGAAATATTCGCACTTCGAATACACAGATTTGGAACATTTCTTTAAAATCACCATAAGGCTAAAATGTTTATTTTGTTATAAAATAAATATTCTATTAATATTATTATTATTATACCTTATATTCTTGTCGTCTATTTCTTAAGCAGTCGGTACATTTTCTAAAAACTAACATATCTAATAAGTTATGTAAGTTCCGATTTACCACTTCCTATTCTTTTGGTTGAAGTAAAAAATTCCGATTTACCACTTCTTATTCTTTTGGTTGAAGTAAAAAATTCCGATTTGCTACTTCCTATTCTTTTGGTTGAAGTAAAAAAAAAAACTGTTTTCGAGTTCTGTTGAAAGACATGTGGTGAAGGCAGGTGTTCTTTTCATTGTTGCTCGAATTCACCGATAAGGAGGAAGCTGTTAGAATCTCTAGATTCTACTTCTACACACTCCCACCTCTCCTTCTCGTCATTGCGTAAAATCATGCGGCCTCTAAACATCACAGGCTCAAAGCTGAAAACTCTGTGGCACGCGACAGAACCCTAAGTGCGCGTGAAAAGGTCGCACAGTAAACGTGAGGGAAGCCAAGCTGTGTATTACGTCTCCGCGTGCATTAAACTTTATCTAGAGAAGTTCGATGGAACGTAAAGCTTGACTGTGCTACCGTTCATATCTTGAACCCTGTCGAGGGTTAAGAGTTGACTTCCTTTACGACAAAGACGTTCTCGCCCATTATATAATGTTTCAATGAGTTTTGTTCTCTTCATGAACACAGCTTCAAGCCTTTAACAAAACCGTCCAGTTGTTAAACATCCTTCTTTTAAATAACGTTACTGTTGCGAAGCGCTCGATCTAAAGTAGGGGCGTTTAACTTCAGCTCTACAATCGCCCTATACAGTTAACTATATTTGTTTTGCAGGCTAGAGATGAAACGTTATCTAGAATATTGATCAAGTAATTGAGTTCATTCATCTAAAGGTAAGAATTTAGCAACAACTTTGATCTTAGTTAAAGAAAGAAAGTGTAGTACAACTAAACCAAAAAAATCTTTATGTTAGATAACATTAGATCAGAGTTATAAAGGATTCGTGACATATATGATATAACAAAATGTTAGTGACCAACAGTTGGTTTAATATTAAAATATAATCAGCATTCCACAGGGTCCCCGAAAGTGTTCTGTTTCAACAGTTAATAAAACCAAAATTAAGAGTAACAAATATTTTTATTTCGTGCTTTTGAAATTCATATGTGTTGCTGTCTTGTAGCCTACGAAGTGCACAATTCTTCTCGTGATTCAAGGCATGCGCGCATTTTACTGACGTCACGGCAGTACAAACTGCAACGTTAAGCGTCCTTTATGTGATGTCATTTAGTGTCTACTGACTGACAGACAGACAACATACTACTGTATAGTGGTGCGAGTGGTTAAACCAGGTGACCCCTCCAGGTGGAAATTACTCAATTACTCAATATGATGTGATGCGTAGCCCCACTTCTAGTAAACGGTATAAAAACAACTCAGTAATTTGATCTAAGTTGAATTGTACTGAACAAATGCTTTCCAAAACGTTCACCGTCGGGAATCGAACTCCGGATTTTAGCAGATAGTCCATTGTGTAGCTTTGCGTTAAAACAATAACACAAGCTTCTCAAAACTTCTCTTTGCCGCTATGACCAACGTTTTGAAGGTAAACTACCAACTCTGTAAATATTTCTCGTCATCTTCTCATTTATGTGATGATAAGTTACCCTTACCAAAAATGCATGATTTAAACTGATATATAATCATAAAGTTCGTAAATCATGATTTATATTTATCTTATTTTATTTTTTGGCTATTGGACAATCTACGCTATCATTTAATTACACTGTTATGTTAATTATCAGATTGTTAATGTATACGTTTTGAGATAGAAAAGGGCGACTTTGTCCTTTAAAATTACATCGGCATTATAAAGGATTTTAGAATCGCCATACTTAGTGTATGTCCTACATTCCTGGTGAATTAAGTCTATACTAACGATTTCTGCTTGAGTGTCTTAATTGTCCCATAAATTAACTTATACGTATATCCAGATTTTTATAGGTAGGTTATGTATCTCTTTCGTTTGGGATTATTTATGTAAAACAACATGTTACGGTAATTCAAGTATATTTCATTATAATATTAAAATAATGAGAAACGAATGATATAATTTTGAAAACTTTTTGTATAAATAATTCGAGCTTATGTTCAACGTTTCTTGGTGTATTTCTAAAGTGGGTTTATTAGATGTTAGTTGTCTTCATCGAGTTTCTTCCAATACGTTTAACAAATCAAATTAATCGCTAACGAGTTTATTTCAGTAGCTTTGGTGTAACAGTTTGATTCATTGGGATATAGCAAGTTAATTTGTCTAATGAGTTAATAAGTGAATTGATGCAACACCTCAAAAAATGAGTACAGAATACATGTTCATCTGTTCTTTCAAGAATAATACCAAAGATGGTTTGTTTTGAATTTCGCGCAAAACTACCTTTCCTAATTATTAACTAGTAGCCTAGAAGGAAGGCAGTTAGTCAACAGCACTTACCACCAACTAATTTTTAACTGGTAGCCTAGAGGGAAGGCAGTTAGTCAACAGCACTTACTACCAACTAATTTTTAACTAGTAGCCTAGAAGGAAGGCAGTTAGTCAACAGCACTTACCACCAACTAATTTTTAACTGGTAGCCTAGAGGGAAGGCAGTTAGTCAACATCACTTACCAACAACTATTAGGCTACTCCTGTCTGACCAAATAGTAAGATTTGACTGTCACTCTTATAGCGCACTCAACGGTTCATAGCACAGAGCGCAATTTTTCCGCAACTGGTCGTTAACCTTGCCCATGTTTTAACTGAAATTTGACGAACTTGATTTCAAGCTCGTGGGATCGCGCCCAAGGAATCTCATATTTTCGACACTCGCTACTGAAAACCTAAGGACTTTATTACATTTAATGATCAATTTCAAGTAGATTCATGAAGACACGGCTTCTTTGTGACAACAAATTATGAGGCTACAAGCTCACTTGTCAAACCTGGTAATAAACGTCACTATGCTTTCAGTACAGCCAACCACAAACATCCTTCTTGTTTCTCTAGACGATATTGTAAACAAAACTCATAAGTGGTATTTATGACTTGACATGAGTAACATAAAAAAAGGGTCACGCTTATTTCATATTCATCGTGTTCTATTTGATTTCACCATTTAGGTCCGGCCGTGGCCTATTGACTAGCGTGCCCGTAGTATAAATTCGAGGGTTCATGGTTCTCGTTTCTTTGCTACAAATCCCGTGATTTGAGTAGAGTCGCTGGTGGATTCTATTGACCAGCTAGCTGCCTTCACTCTAATCTGTCAGTTTAGAGATTAGAGGCGACTAGTGCATACACCACTTCTGTAGCTTTGCGCGAATATCCCAAAGAAACCAAACTTTTATTCTATCACGCAAACATCCTGGAGTGCGGAAGGACGTAGGAAATCATGGTGGGTTGTTTCTATTTCAGAAACTAGATATGAACCTCAGTATTGATATAAGAGCGGAAGAAGAAACGTTACATTAGAACTTCCGTTTTAGTGTGTTTGTAAAAACTGTATAGTGAAATTAACTTTTCTTTGTTGGTCCTCTGTGCCCCCCCTTTTAAAAATATTATAAGCAAAATTATAGAAATTATTATATGTGTATGCGTATAACACGATCATGCAGAACTATATACTGTCCGCGGAACATGATGGAAGTGTTCTAGAAGAAAGCATGCTAATAGGTGCTTCTTCTCCCTACAAATATGTATAGATCGCAGTTTATTTAAATTTATAACTGTTTTGTTTGTTTTAGAATTTTCGCGAAAAGCCACACAAGAGATATCTGCACATAGCTGTCATTTTGAGTTTATGGATTTAGCGGAATTCTGATAGTCAATAGTACACACGACTAACTTTGGATCTAAACTTTGCCTGCCCAAATAGTGTGCTATGACCGATAGCACGCCAAAGCTCCAAAAGTGCGTAGTAAATTTTTGCGGCAACGGAACGCGAACTTTGAGCCCTCAGACTCCCAATCCGGGTATACTATCTCTTCTGGTTTCTTCTGGTCTAACTGCTTTGAAATATGATATTTGAACTGTAGCGAGTATAATTTGTATCATTTTTAGAGTTCATAGTTTTTATAGATAGCTGAGGTAAGATATTCATTTCGTTTGTTCCAGTGACATTGCTGGAAAGAAACACTGATATTCGATTTACTTATCCAGTTTCAAGCTACGTCATCACAGGTGTTTGCGAACTTAAACATATAATGCGTATTAGCGTGACGAGCTGCTGTTCGAAGGCCCAAGGTTGGAGCCGTGATTCTGCAGAATATGTTTCACACTTTTAGGTGTGAGTGCGTTAAAAAGTGACAGTCGGGCTTATTATTCCGTTCAAAAAGCTGGACAAATCTTTGTTTCTGTGGATGATGCTGATTGGCTGCTCCTCATTTTATCAGTAGTTCAAAATTAGAGACACCTGTATCTGAATCTTAAGTGTTTGTGATCTGGCTGTTTAGCCTAAGAGCACATTAGGTTCTGTTCAGGATGAAAATTCCATTTTCATAATAGTCCACAACAAAATCAAAACGATTTAATCTTTTAGTAACAGAGGTTCAGAAGTAACTTCTACCAAGGTTTTCATTTTTTCGTGTTAATATTGAAAGTAACTGTGTGTTTACTTAATAAGATTAAACACGATAGAGTTTTAAAAGTTTTTTTTTTTATAAAATGCTAACAGATATATAAAGTAAAGTGCAATATGCAGTGGTAGACCTTATAACCGGGAAAAAGTCGGTGTGGAAAAACCGATAATATACAGTGGCAGATCTTATAACCTGGAGAAGTCGGTGAAAAAAACCTATAATATACCTTGGCAGATCTTATAACCGAGAGAAAGTCGGTGGGGAAAACTGATAATATACAGTGGCAGATCTTATAACCTGAAGAAGTCGGTGGGAAAAAACCGATAATATACCTTGGCAGATCTTATAACCTGGAGAAGTCGGTGGGGAAAACCGATAATATACAGTGGCAGATCTTATAACCGAGAGAAAGTCGGTGGGGAAAACCGATAATATACAGTGGCAGATCTTATAACCTGGAGAAGTCGGTGAAAAAAACCTATAATATACCTTGGC
>NW_013665621.1:1532023-1543188 GCF_000517525.1 Limulus polyphemus
TTGATTAAATGTATGTATTCCAAGTTTTAATTATTATTAAAGTTTTTAAGTGCAACATATATCAGTAACAGTATAAATGTAAGAGATAAAAATGTTACTGCCACAGTTATTTTTGATCAATGTATATATATAACAAATCAGGGAAAGTCTTAAAATCATTTTGATAAAGTAAGAGATTCTGTGCTTATCATGCCTTCATGATTTAATTTGGGATTAAACTTGCCCTTTACTGACTATCTATAGATTAGAAATCATTTTTGTAACACATATATATATATATATATATTAAGTTATTTCTTCCTGACAGTCATATAAAAATTCATGATCACCATACTGACAGTAACAACTCAATGGGAATATAGATTGTTCGATAGTTGGTATTTCAACCTAAGTGATGAATAATTAATTAAGTCAAAGACTCCGAGATTCCGAATTTAGAACTAATGATCAGAATGAATACAATCAATCATTCCCACGCACAGACTACACAACTTCTCTTGATAAAATAATGGGATTAACCCTCGTTTTTTTAATGCGCCCAAACCTTAAAGTATATATCGCATACTCGAACCTTGTATCTTCCGATTCACAGTTCAGCACGCCGACCACTAGATTACTCTCTACCTTATTGGTTCAAACCTTTCTGAGTAAGTTAATGAATGGCTTGTGAAAGTAGTCTGCTTTGGACTTATATGCAAGATCTATGCGTATTATACAAACAGCTAAACATTGTTACACAACACTCTTATTTCTTTGCTTGGATATTACTGGCTTGCGGCAGATGAATTGTAAATAATGCAAGTAAACCATCTCGTTATACATTAGATATAACATCACACAAGTTATTAAAGAGAGGTTTTGTTTGGTCTGTTTTGAATTTCGCGCAAAACTACACGAGGGCTATCTGCGCTAGCCGTCCCTAATTTAGCAGTGTAAGACTAGAGGTAAGACAACTAGTCATCACCACCCACCGCCAACTCTTGGGCTACTCTTTTACCAACGAATAGTGGGATTGACCGTCACGTTATAACGAGCGAGCATGTTTGGTGGAACGGGGATTCGAACCCGCGACCCTCAGATTGCGTGTCAAGTGCCCTAAACACCTGGCCATGCCGGGTCAATAAAAGAGTGGCCATTCAAGTTACGGATGTGCAGCCATTAAAGCGCCTTCATAATCTGATTTCCCGTACATTCTAGAATTCCCGTTTGCGGCCTCGTTGCTCCCAGTAAATAAACACGACTACAAAGTGTAAAACCAATTATGCACGAAAATACCTTGATTTGACTACTTACTCGAACCTGGGTTTTAATTACATTGCAAACACATTATTTCTGCTCAGTTGCCGAATTTAGAGCATGTAGTTCGAGACGATAGCGCGGGACCAGTGAACGATTCAATACTGTGGTATCACTGTCGAGTCAGAATAAAAGCACATCCTAGTCGCGGAACACTGAACAGGAACTACGTTTGCAGTGAGGTGGAAATGTTTTCCATAAATAGTTCATATGGCAAGTGAATGAAGGAAAACGAGCCTGTAAATTAGATTACCAGGTTCTCCTCTTGAATTCATAAGTCTATATGAGAATATATTTTACCAGAAACATTGTTATCATTTAAATTGACAATTACGTAGAAGAAACAAAACCTGTATGTAAATTTTCCAATGATCAGATTTTCGTTGTACAGAATTTTACCAATAACAGTGGGTTCGCCGATACTTTAAAAAAAGAATAAGTTCGTATCAAGGTTTCTAATCTATAACGATAATTTCAATAGTTAAGTTAATCCATTAAAGAATAAGTTCGTATCAAGGTTTCTAATCTATAACGATAATTTCAATAGTTAAGTTAATCCATTAAAGAATAAGTTCGTATCAAGGTTTCTAATCTATAACGATAATTTCAATAGTTAAGTTAATATCTTTTATATTAACCCTTTCATCATGGCGGATTAAAAGTTATTTTCCACTTTGAGTTTAGCCTTGTGTTTAGCGTGCCCGAAATGTGAATCCAAGGCTTATGTTGCCGCAAGCTCACCAGTGGCACAGTGGTATGTCTGCGGACTTACAACGCTAGAAACCGGGTTTCGATACCCGTGGTGGGCAGAGCACAGATAGCCCATTGTGTAGCTTTGTGCTCAACTTCTGAGTTTGTTATCGACATCGATAAGCGTGCGTACCACCTTTATAATATTTGAACGCCAAGTTATTTATTTGACACCCCACACTTTTTAGGCTTTACTCTTTTCACACCTGAATAGTAATAATCAACTATTTGAAAGAGCTCAAATTTCTGGGTCTTTTGACTTTTTTTTTATTATTGTTGTTTTTTTTTTGTGAATAAAAACAAACAAACATATTTAAGCACAAAACTACACAATGGGCTATCTGTGTTATATCGAAACCCGATTTTTAGCGTTGTAAGCCTTCAGACTTTCCGCTAGACCAGTGAAGGAGGGAGATATTAAATATGAAAAAGAAGAACAAGTCACATATGCAGGAAATGTTTGTAGAGAGAGACCACGAAAACTGACCAATCCTATTGAAGAAGGGTGTGTCAAAGGCGCGTGAAGAATAATATTTAAGTATTCGAAAGTGTTCGAGTTTCTGGGTCCATCTTTCAATGATGATGAGCTTAGAGTAACATAAGTGTAGGGGTGCAAGGAGCATCTTTTAGGTTGTCATTAAAATTCAAATCTAAACTCTCGACGAATGAAGTCAATTGAAGTATATGTAATAAGTGTATTTACAAAACAAGATCTTTCAGATTGTGGTAATCATTAACGCTTCAAAATTACAGTTTATCAAGTGCAATCTTGAATTCATGCGAAGTTTATAAGCGGCGAAACCGGGGGAGGAAGATATTGGGGCATTTACCTCCCAAATGTTGACCGGGTTTGAGCGAAGTGTTCCTTTGAATAGGAAATAGAAACTGGTGTGTGATTATAAGGGAACGTCAATGTTTCAACTTTGAATTCAATGGTCATGGTTAATATAGCAATTAAAATTTGTTCCGCCTATCATGAGACGATTCATATGAAACCCTCAATCTACATACATAAGCACGTTAGCGGTTTTTAAATGATAGGGTTGAAATATTGAGTTTTTGGAACCTTGTTTAATACCGATCTCATAGGGCATAGTGGTTAGTTTATCGGACTGCAAAACGATGGATTCAAAGTTCGAAACGTGATGTCGTTGAACACGCTTCGCAGTTTTTAACGCGTTATAAAACTGACAGTCAATCCCATGATCCAGTTCAATGTTTCTAGTATTGTAAGTCCGCAGACATACCGCTGTGCCACTGGGGGGGGGGGTCAGTACTTCAAAACTTGGGTTATACCTGAATACTCTGATCTTACCGTTTAGCCCATTACGCAGTTCGACCTCACAAGTTTTGTTTTAGCGCCTTTAATATGTAGTTCAATTCAGATCTGTATAGAACAAATAAAAGACATTGAACTTTTTATTTTGTTTTCACAGATAATCAAAACGGAAATATCATTTTCTAGTGCACGAAGTAAATGTTTGGATGATGTAAAAAAAGTTATTTTTTATTGCTATGTCATTAGTGTTTTGAAAACTGTTATCAAAGTAAATATCCACATCATTGTTATACACCAATAACAGATGTAAAAAGGAAAGTTGTTAAGAGTGTAAATACTGAAAAATGAAAGAATCAATCAAAGAAATTTAAAACTTACAAGAAAATTAGAGTTTACATATATTTCAGCTCATATTTCACTTTGATTTTTGTGTAAAACAAATTAAAGTATAATCTTGTCTTTTTTTTTACGCGTTTGTTTGTTTAGTAAATCCTTTGGATTAGCTTACCAGTAACTAGTTTTAAAACAGATATTTTCACTTGAACACCTTTTTTTTTGGAGGTTGATTACACACGAAAATTTAGAACAAATGTGAATACAATAATAATGTGAAATAAATCTAGGTAACATGTATGATCAGAGAAGTATAACATAATTAAATCCAGGTAACATGTATGAACAGAGAAGTATAACATAATTAATTCCAGGTAACATGTATGAACAGAGAAGTATCACATAATTAAATCGAGGTAACATGTATGAACAGAGAAGTATAACATAATTAAATCCAGGTAACATGTATGAACAGAGAAGTATAACATAATTAAATCCAGGTAATATGTATGAACAGAGAAGTATAACATAATTAAATCCAAGTAACAAGTATGAACAGAGAAGTATAACATAATTAATTCCAGGTAACATGTATGAACAGAGAAGTATAACATAATTAAATCCAGGTAACATAACAATGTGAAATAAATCCAGGTAACATGTATGAACAGAGAATTATAACATAATTAAATCCAGGTAACATGTATGAACAGAGAAGTATAACATAATTAAATCCAGGTAACATGTATGAACAGAGAAGTATAACATAATTAATTATGTTATACTTCTCTGTTCATACATGTTACCTGGATTTCATAATTTAGCTTCGGTAAATATAAAAAAAAACGTAATGAATAATTTCCTACAATTTATTTTGTACTAATTATTTTTTGAGTTAATAACCATTCTCTCATTTTAATTTTAATTTGGGACATTTTTTTCTAGATTTATTATATCTTGTGGAAAGGAATTAAAGATATGTATTATCCAATAACTTTTTATTTAGTTTCCGTAATTATTATTACATGTCAGTAGTTTTTTTTTTCCTTTTTATATCAGCCCATAGATATTCCATGCCCTGTTTTATATTTGTAATCTGGAGAGGAAAAGTAGAACGTGATTTAGTAATTGTACCAAGTATATCTCCTATTTTCTTTGCCCCCTCCAATAGCTCAGCGAGAAGGTTGGAGGCTTATAACGCTAAAAACCGGGTTTCGATACCTGTGGTGGGCACATAACAGATAGCCCCATGTCTAGTTTTACGCTTAACAACAAACAAGCCAAGCCTATTTTCTTGAAATAAGATTTATGTGCTTCTTTATAATATAATTCCATAAATAATTATAGATTTACAGATTGATTGATAAAAAAGTTTACATATTTTCAGTGGTAAGTGTCACTGAAGTTTGTACATTAAGCTATTGCAAACATGTTCTGTTTCATTTTTCCATCTATAATGTTAATCAATTAATACACATAAGTCATTTTTACTCACTTTTATATGGCATCTCGATAAGTATTTTCTAACAGACGTTCGTAGGAATGGCTTATTATATCTAGGGTTTCATTAGTAGAATTGATTAGGGTAGCCACAGAGTTGGCAGTTATTGCTGTTGACTAGCTGCCTTCCCTCCAGCTTATAACTTCAAAAATTAGACAGCTAACTCATATGGATATTGTGTAGCTTTGTGCGGACTTCCGAAACAAACAGTATCTAATTATCCGCTTGTCAAAAGATATTATTCAAGTTGATGATTTTCACATATAAATTTTCTTTTTCGTCAAGAAAGTGAGTATAGGTCATGATTCGGTGTGCGTAATTTTAAAAATTTCATTTTTTTTATCAACGTTGTTGAAATCATCATGATATTTTTTTCTTTAATAGTTTCTTTGACGTGTACCAGTATATTATCGTTAATCTTAAACTTGCCAGAGTTGGCATTATTTACTTGTTTTTAATCTATGTTCCTAGAAATAATGCCACTTATTCACTGATTCACTGAGCACAGCGGGAATCCCCCTTTTTTCACGGAGTCGAATCTCAGTGGTTCAAGGAGATGTCATACTCTTCATACCCAAGAAGTTGTGGCGAAATTAGAACGCTGATGTTATGTTCTGTAGAACTAATTTAAGTACTAAATTATGTTGTTGTTGTTTTTTCCAAGAAAAGTATATATAATTACAAGTACGTGTAAAACATGTTTTGCGTGTGGACGATTTTGAAGATCCTTTAATCTCGACGTAGGTGACACAGTTGAAATTTTTCACAGGAATGCTCTCACGTGAAATGTTGAAGCTCGATTTAATACAATTTCTACGGTTGGGCAGCTTTTCAAGTCCAATAGTCTTACTGGTGGTTAAGAGGAACTTGACCTTAAAAGTATTTATTTTCGTATTACATCGACAGCCTGGATGTGTTAGGGTATTTGTTAACTAAAATTATGCTCTATTTGAAACCCTATACTCTTGATCATTTGATGTGAGCATAATGGCGTATCAAGACGTTTCCACTCACTTCAGTATTGATCATTACTAGCAATTTATATTTCATTTTTTCACTTTTCAATCCACATATGTTCAGAAGCTTCATTATAGGTAGAAACAAAACAAGTTAAAATGAGAAAAAATATATCAACGGTTTGTTCCATAGGTTAACTAACCCACAGTAATTGAACTCAACTTTAAAGTACCATATGTTATGCGAATTATTTATTAATATATTGTATCACATAGTTAAAGTTACAACACGTAAAGGCGTCTTTTAAATGTTCATCTTCAACTAAAAAAATAAGCAAGAGGAAAGGGTATTACCTGATTATCAAATCCGGTGCGAATTACTGTTAAAAACACTGATTCTCAAATCCGGTGCGAATTACTATTAGAAACACCGATTCTCAAACCGGTGCGAATTACTGTTAGAAACACTGGTTCTCAAATCCGGTGCGAATTACTGTTAGAAACACTGATTCTCAAATCCGTTGCGAATTACTGTTAGAAACACTGATTCTCAAATCCGGTGCTAATTACTGTTAGAAACACTGATTCTCACATCCGGTGCGAATTACTGTTAGAAACACTGATTCTCAATCCGGTGCGAATTACTGTTAGAAACACTGATTCTCAAATCCGGTGCGAATTACTGTTAGAAACACTGATTCTCAAATTCGTTGCGAATTACTGTTAGAAACACTGATTCTCAAATCCGGTGCGAATTACTGTTAGAAACACTGTGAAAATATTTTATCATGATATTTTCTTATTACTTACTTTTGAATGTTTGATGATGTTGGAACAAATTACAAGTATTATAAGATTAACTGAATAATAATACCCTTTAATTACACACACTGTTTAGCATATACGCCGTTCAAGGTTTTGGGAATCTGTAAATCATGAAAAACAGTTGGTGTTTAGGACGTGAAAAGTTTTATGTTTTTCAAAAAAACATCGAAAACCCTTTATTACGTCTCACCCAAAAATGTGATAACTTTGTTACACCTGATATATTTGTAACAATTCGCAAATAACTGAAAATAAGTATTTTTTTTTTACATTTAAAGTAACTTTACCACAGTATGTAGCTCCAGCCTCCAATAACGAACAAGATGTCAAGATAAAAACTCTGGCAATGAAAGAACTAAAACGAATTGTAAAATATTAAAACATAATCCTATCATTATGCTATATTAAAACATAATCCTTCATTGTAAAATATTAAAACATAATCCTATCATTATACTATATTAAAACATAATCCGTCATTGTAAAATATTAAAACATAATCCTATCATTATACTATATTAAAACATAATCCGTCATTGTAAAATATTAAAACATAATACTATCAGTATACTATATTAAAACATAATCCTTCATTGTAAAATATTAAAACATAATCCTATCATTATACTATATTAAAACATAATCCTTCATTGTAAAATATTAAAACATAATCCTATCATTATACTATATTAAAACATAATCCTATCATTATACTATATTAAAACATAATCCTATCATTATACTATATTAAAACATAATACTATCAGTATACTATATTAAAACATAATCCTTCATCGTAAAGCATGAAGAACATTTGGTGTTTAGGACGTGAAAAGTTTTATGTTTTTCAAAAAACATCGAAAACCCTTTATTACGTCTCACCCCAAAATGGGGTAACTTTGTTACACCTGATATATTTTTAACAATTCGCAAATAATTGAAAATAAGTATTTATTTTTCACATTTAAAGTAACTTTACCACAGTACGTAGCTCCAGCCTCCAATAACGAACAAGATGTCAAGATAAAAAACTCTGGCGATGAAAGAACTAAAACGAATATTCAACTCAAATTCACCGGCTTGTATTTTTATAGAAAATTTAAATATTACTATTTACCTGAAAGCATTTTCTATATACCAGTCGTGGGTATTGACTTACTTTCTGCTTTCCTTAATACCGCGCAAACTGTCGTGACGTTTTAATTTGTTGATGTCATATTCATATATATATCTAAAAGTGTATATGTCAAACATCGAATATCTATTAACAAACAAATGCAACCAGAGCATTAAACTTTGAAAAATGCAAATTCATGGTTAAAAATCATTGTGAGAGAAAAATAATTATTACGTGGTCGTTGTTTTCGTCACGCAACCTCTATCGTGACCTAAGTAAAGCGAGTAAATTACGTTCTAAAATAACACATATATATCTTGCTAAAATTTTCATTTTGTTTTTAATACAGTTGCATAAAATATTAGATGTACTTCATTTAAGCAAGTAATTTGTTTCTGGTTTTTCTTCTTCTACATTTCGAGTTTCAAATGCATTTTGTTTTATAGCGTAATAATGTGTTCACCAGGTGGCAGCACCAAGCACGTGCTTGAAATTATAATTGTTTTGTTCAGAGAAAAACAACTCGTTAATACTGTTGCAGGCCCGGCATGTCCAGGTGGTTAGGGCAATCGACTCGCAATCTGAGGGTCGCGGATTCGAATCTCCGTCACGCCAAACATGCTCGACCTTTCAGCCGTGGGGGCGTTATAATGTGACGGCCAATCCCTCTATTCCTTTGTAAAAAGGTAGCCCAAGAGTTGGCGGTGGGTGGTGATGACTAACTGTCTTCCCTCTAGTCTTACGCTGCTAAATTAGGGACGGCTAGTGCAGATATACCTCGTGTAGCTTTGCGCGAAATTTAAAACAAACAAACAAATAATACTGTTGCAAGGTTTCAAACTGTCAAAAATTTACAATGCAAGTTTCCGGTTTCTGTTACAAAATAACGTTTCTCCGACCTGAACATGCAGAGGCTGCACAACCACTAGCTACAGGAATATCCAATCACAACAGTTTACAATGTGACGTCTTCAAACCGGATCTCAAATCACTACCTGCAACTATCAGTGAGGGCTTAGCTTTTCTACAGGCATAGCGACTTAGCCATCTGGAAAATATAAATCACTTGTATTAGTCTCCTTCAGGAGAGGCGAGTCTCACTTCATAGATCACTTTTGTGAAATCAGCAGTGAATCTTCTAGACGTTCCCTATTCTCTTTCCGACCCCTAAACTAGAGCAACCAAGCTTAAACTAATACCATAAAGTGTTGAGCATAGAAGAGCTGATAATATTATTGTTTGTAGATTGTATTTATTGATGTATTTAATATATATTCTCGATCTGTTCTGCAGTGTTCACTAAAATCTTTCAAATTCAGACTATGTTATTGTTGACATCATTTATACTTAATATCACTGGTCCTAAAACTAATTTCTACAGCGTACAGCTCTAATGCATTCCTTAATTGGCCGTACTCTATGCTGTGTACTGTAGTTTTGCTTATTCAAGGCTCATCAGCACAGCTTGGGTCAGCAAACCAAAATAATAGAATGAGGCCTCTTATAATGTCGATGCGTATATAATATTTATGGGGTTTCGTAGTCATTTTTTTAATTCACCATAAAGTAACCTAAATTAATTTAGGTGAGTGAATAATGTAAATTGGAATTAATCAGGTGAAATATTAAGGGAAACAGATATTTATGGTATAGGTAGAAAAGCCTGAGATTTATTTTATTTATATTATGTTCTTCCCTTAGGTAAATTTTGCGGGAGACTAAGGATCAGATGTCAGTTTAAATGGGTATGACATAAAGAGATGCTATAAAAATTATATTTATTGGGTTTTTAGTTCTTTTCATTGTGGTGAAATTACTTGTTGGATTGTAATTAAGCACAAAGCTACACAATGGGCTATCTCTGCTCTGCCCACCACGGGTATCGAAACCCGGATTCTAGCGCAGACATACCGCTGTGCCACTGGGAGTCTGGTGAAAAAGAAAAGAAACCTGTAACATAATCATATAATCATTAAACAGTTGGTCCGCTGTATAATACCGAATAATGAATTAGGCGTAGTGTCGAAGAATATTAATTACATACAGGATGAGACAAAAAATGTAAAGTACACCATTTGGCTTATGTTAGCTAAAACGAAAAAAAAATAAAACTTTTGGAACAAAATATTAGCAGTAGTACAAGGACTAGGAAACTAGGACTGAGGACTCGTGAAAGTGTCGAAAGTTTCCTAGTTTTTGTACTACTACTAATATTTTGTTCCAAAAGTGCAGTTCACTTTTTCGTTAAATTCGCCGTACAATTCTTTCATTGATAGCATAGTTTAATTCTAACATCCTAGTCTGAAACAAATAATAATTAAATTGATTTCCGTTGTCTTCATAATATTCATTTGGTGCCAGCTATGTAAAAACTTTTGCCCCATACTGTATATTCATAAACCTTTATCCAGATAACCTAGAGCTTGGTGACAGCTACAAAGAAGAAAAATTGCTAATATTGCAAATGAATTTGTAAAAAAAAAAAAATATGCATGCTCTGGTAAAGGATTGGTTTCAATTTCGCGCAAAACTACACGAGGGCTATCTGCGCTATCCGTCCATAAGTTAGCAGTGAAAGACTAGAGGGAAGGCAGCTAATCATCACAACCCACCACCAACTCTTGGGCTACTCTTTTACCAACGAATAGTGGGATTGACCATCATATTATAACACCCCCACAGCTGAAAGGGCGAACATGTTTGGTGGGCCGGAGATTCGAACCAGCGACCCTCAGATTGCGATTCAAGCTCCGGTAAAGAAAACCGATTATTAAATATAATATTTTCAAAAAATAAAAGATGTTTGTCACTGGATATCTTCATAAACATTATGAGCTCATGCTTTTCTCCCACGCCTGATTTCACACCCATTTGTTTAAATGCAAAGTAGATTAGGTAGAAATTATTTGTACAATAAGAAACTCGATATATTTTGCATTGTTTCTAGATATGAACATACCTAATCCACGCCTGTTCTATTAATAGTTTTCCATTTTATAATTATTTGTTGCGGGACTAAACTTTTTATAAAACTGGCCAATCCTCTTCAAATACCGTATTTTAGTTGTATAAGACGCACTTTTTGACCCCAAAATTTGATGTCAAAAT
>NW_013665621.1:1543436-1544581 GCF_000517525.1 Limulus polyphemus
AAAACATAACTATTTATAATGCTCCCTAAATAATAAAAAAATTAATTATAGTAATGGAGTTAGCATAGTAAAGTTTTCCCCAAAACTATGTCTTAAAATAAGGGTGCTCCCTAGTGGCACAGCGGTATGTCTGCGGACTTACAACGTTAGAAACCGGGTTTCGATACCCGTGGTGGGCAGAGCACAGATAGCCCATTGTGTAGCTTTGTGCATAATTCCAAACAAACAAACAAAATAAGGGTGCGTCTTATACACCGGTGCGTCTTATGTTCTGAAAAATACGGTAAGTTAGTATACCCATAAGTTAGCTCTTGGGCAAGAAGATATCCGAATTTTAATTATTCGCTTTCCATTTGATAAAGGTATTTGTGTTTTCCAAAGTGTACAACTTCTTTGTTTGATTCTGTATATTAGTGTACAGCTATACAAAGACTATCTGCGTTAGCCGTTTCTAATTGTGAATTGATAGGCTAGAGAGAAGACGACAAGTCAACGGCACCATCCGCCAACCCTTGGGTTACTCTTCTCAGACAGACTAGGGAGATTTGAGCGTCACCCTCACGACGCACCAACGCCCTCAATGTACGGGGACGCGAGTGTTTTTTTGTGTTTGTTTTTGACAGTAACTGAACGAGAACGATGCACCCACAGATCCAAAATCCGGTACGCTAACCACTGGGCCACGCTTGAACCCCTGTATCCAAAACACACGTGTAAAAATCAGGAACTGAAAATTTAAATGCTTTTCCTTGTTAATTGTTTTAACATTTATCTCGCAGAGACTTAAATATATATAACTTGAGTTGAGAGCTAGTTGACAATCCCAGGGTTTTTACAGACAGGTATTGACCCCTCGGATGTCTTGTAGGAGTTAGGTAAATTGTTACTTTACTGACGTTACCAGTAGCCTTGTGGCTGTTTACTGTTCTATGGATACCCCATATTTTGCTTTTCCTAACTACACCATACAATACATTGCTTTCCACCAGTCTCATTCTCTCTGAATGGGCCCAGCATGGCCAGGTGGCTAGGGTGCTCGACTCGCAATCTGAGGGTCGCGGGTTCGAATCCCCGTCACAACAAACATGCCCACCCTTCAGCCGTGGGGGCGTTATAATGTTACGGTCAATCCCACTATTCGTTGG
>NW_013665621.1:1545581-1560232 GCF_000517525.1 Limulus polyphemus
ACAGACAAACTCTCTGAATGTCGATGAACATCTTCCATGGATGATGCGTTTTCATCTTTACTAGTGCGGTGTAGGTCAATATCCTGTCACGTGTTTAATTGATAACTCCGCTATGTACTTAAACTATATAAAGATTAGATTAAATAAATTATGATTTACACCCTAGAGGAGTTTCGCGGCACGTGGTCAATGTGCAGTCCAGGTAGCGTGGCGCATCTCTAATTCCGAACCACAACGATGACAGGGAGGGGAGCAGCCAGCCGGCAGCAACTGCGTACTTCTTGAATAATTTATTGCAGTTCCGCCGGGTTTGGCCAAGTGACACTTTCATAAATTATTATACTGTATAATATCATTTATCATCACAGTGGAATGATAAAGACATAGCGTTGATAAGACATTTCAGAACACCTTTTAAAATGTTTCATAACTATATTTCATTGCGGCGGGGCTTAACCAAGGGATCCAAGAATCAAGTAGCGATACCCTACTGAAAGGCTGGGAGTTTCAGCTGTGTGTGTATTGAGGGGGGGGGGGTTACGTTGAAATTTCAACATCCAATCATACTATTCGTTTAATATGGATGACTATACTTCTGAACCTTAGGTTACTAGCTTTACCATTTAGCCCATGGGTAGCATAAGGAGCATTCATGTTGATATTACCAATTATCAATCTTTTTCAGTTGTTTTTTCTCTTAACCCATATCTGTGGCCAAGCATGACCTGGTAGTTAAGGCGCTCTACTCGCAAACTGAGGTTCGCTGGTTCAAATCCTCGTCATCGAACATGCTCGCCTTTTCAGCCGTGGGGGCGGTATAAAGTGACGGTCAATCCCACTATTCGTTGATAAAAGAATGGTTCAAGAGTTGGCGGTGGGTGGTGTTGACTAGCTAGCTGCCTTCCGTCTAGTCTATCACTACTAAATTAGGGACGGCTAGCGCAGATAGCCCTCGTGTAACCACCTGGCCATGCCGGGTCTTTAGAATTGTTTGAATCTTTGTACGTTATTTATCACTAATTTTTGTTGTATTGTTCGTGTTTTTGTTCTGAAAAAAAAAATGTTATGAATAACTCTCACAATTTTCACTTGAATTTCACCAGACTTTGAGGGTAGGTCCCCCCCCCTCAATAAAATGACAGAGGGAAAGGTAACATAGAGATCAAACTTTTTTTTTTGCTTCCATTGGTGGATCCTACGTCCAACTTATCAAAATATGTACATGTAAAGATCATATACAAGTGAAATTCGTTTTATTGTTATTCTTAGTTATTTTTTTTAATTGATAAAGCTAGTTGATCAATATTCAAAGCTATAGAAAGGTGAAATAATGTCATTACTCCTTTTATGACGAATTATGCTAATTATGTACTCTGATAGTTCGTTTCGGATTATAGTTTTAATTTTTCAGTTTTATAGAGCTAGCATATTTGAAGCATTTAACAAAATATAATCTCAAACACATTTTCATTATTATCCCTTCAGAAAACAAGAAACCCGAGCTACTTCGGAAAGTAGACATTCCTTATTTAAGCGTTTGAATTCCCATTTCATGTTAGATGACACTTCTTCACAAGTTTTCCATAGGTACTTCCACTGTACTTATAAGTCGGCTTCCAAGACCGTTTTAAGCAGGCCAATAGTACAGAAGTCCGTCAGAAGAGGGACTTGACGAGTGTGTGTTTGAAAGGAATTGGTATAATTCTAGATCGCTCTTGTGAAAACATCCTTTAATATCGAGATATGGCTGAAAGCTTGTGTACTTTGGTTTACGAGATTTCGCCAACTTCAAATCTTTGTTGTTGTTTTTTGCCTTGTTAACCGTATCAGATGCTATTACAGCTTCACCATAATAGCTTTCTGAGTCGGAAGATTCTTCGTCGTAACATCTTAGCCTAGCCATCGCTTTGCAAATTCGAACAGTGTTTCTCAATCACCGATCCGTCACAACTACCTTGTCGGTCCGTGAGATTTTACAAAAAATAAACAAACAAAAAACTGACAGAATATTCATACGTAATTCGTAACAGTTTCTTTTTTTTTTTGGTACTTACATTTAAGTGTTTTGTGACAATTTAAAGTGGCAGCGAGCCAGTCTCTGGCTTCGAAAAGGTTAAGAAACACTGGATTAAAGCATTGCTCTGATTTGTCTTGGGATATGTTTTCTGACATTGTTACTGCACTTATGCTCTAAGTTGAGTACGTTTTTTCGCCTATACTAAAAAACAATGAAAACTCCCTTTTTCGAAATATAATGTCTTTTGATTCTATGTTGTTTAACAATCTTATTGTGAGATTTTTTTTCAGAAAAAGCTGTTATAATCCTTTCCTCCTTAAGCTTATCTGTAGCGAGAGACGTTGCACTCTCGAGTAGTCGGTAATTTGACGTGAACCAGATATATAGGTGCCAAACATGTTGCACTAGGTGCCATAATTCTTACCAGCAGCGATACAACATATACAAATCAATAAAAGAAAGTGTAAACACACTCTCTGTACACAATGTTAATAATGTTATGACTATGAAGTAATTTGGTTATAACATAGTCTTAATGTTTTCCCAGAGCTGATATGGTTGCTTTAATTTATTATTTACGTTTAGCTATGATATAAAGTCAAAGATCCATTTCTTGTGACTCCTGAGATGGAGGTGCTTGCTGGTTAGTGTTTAAATTTAATTTGAGTCTGTCATGTGGATTATCAGTGTTAAGTCAATAACTTTGTTGCACTTCTGTCAAGCTCATCTAATTTCTGTAATGTTAGAGGTTGCAAATGATGTTTTACCAAGGTGAACGTTTAGGTGTTAAAATATGATTGCATTGTTAGAATAAAGTGACATTGCTAGAATAAAGTGACTCAATCATATTATAATATTTAATTTTGCTTTATTTTCAGTTTGGTTACATTTTCGCCTAAGTGTTTTTGTTTTTTAAGTTAAGCACAATGCTACACAATGGGCTATCTGTGCTCTGCCCACAACGGGTATCGAAATCCGGATTCTAGCGTTATAAGTCCGCAGACATACCGCTGTGCTACTAGAGGTCTCGCCTAACTGTAAGAAGGTGTAAAGCTAATTGTTTGTTTGCTTTTGGTGTTTAGTTGCTGACGTTTTTAAAGTTATGGTTAGTTTTATTTTTCCAGACTTTTAAATATATATATATCCCACCATGCGTTATGTATTTGACGTATGTAGCATGTAAGGTTTTTTCCTAATCAGTTCATTGCAGGCTATTGTCTGTGAATACAATATCTGCTTGTCTTATTTTTAATAGTAAAAGTACTATTTCCTGTTTGTACTGAAGGTTAATCACAGTTCATAAGAAGGGCTTTCCAAGTTCCATTTTGTCCTTGAAACTTCTTTCTTTGTAGATGAAAGAAACTTCGGATGACAAAAGCTTGTCGAAACGTTGTACGTTTGTTAATTGTGGTAAATTTTCTTTCATTGCTCATTCAAACCGTCTGCAAATTTTACCGTCTAAAAGTGGATTCCTCGTCATTAAATTTGAATTTCTCCTTTGTAATCTATAGTGCTCAGTACGGTGGCTAAGATTACGCAATATTGCCTGACGATTTCCATTGTAACAGGTTTCTGCAAAGAACTCTGGGTTCAGTCTTATATCACACATATCTTAACTATCGGGTCAAGGATGGTTTGATAGACATGAGGTCAAATGTAATTTCTGCAATTTCAAGTTCTTTATATTTGGCCGTCAAGAAATTAATGTCGCGTTTTGGAACACTTTCATTCACTTTCATTAATCCCCCTCCCCAAAAAAACGTACATCACGTATAATAGTTAAACGAACCCGCCTAAACGCCACGTTAGTGTAGCCTATATAATGTGTAAAGTTTAGTATACTCTAATCCCTTATAGTGATGGTACACGACGAGACACACATTCGACATGTAATACTGTTTGAATAAAAGAAGGGAAACAACGCCTCTATAGCCACAAATAATATCAAAGAAGTTTATGGCAATGTTTTGAACGCTCGTAAGTGTCAACGATGGTTCAGCAAATTTCATTCAGGTGACTTTAATCTTAAAAACTGTGATGGTAGGGGCCGACATGTTGGAATTGATATTGATGCTCTGAAGAAGCTTGTTGAGTCTAACCCAATGCAACACATTCGTGAAATGGCCCTGAAAGTGCATGTCTCTCATGAAACAATACGTAAACATTTAAGAAATATGGGAAAACTCCATAAATAAGGTGTTTGGGTGTCTGACGAACTCAGATGATCATCGTTTCCAACGCGTAAACTTAACGTTGCTTCGTCGTTTCATGTCGCGTAATGCGCATGAACCATTCTTGGACCAAATAGTCACCATTGATGAAAAATGAATACTCTATGCGAATATTAAACGCCAAAAACAATGGCTCAGTCCTAGAAAAAAACCATTTCCGACCCTAAAACCTGGACTCTATGCATTTGGTGGGACATCAAAGAAGTAATTCATTTCGAACTCCTCAATCCATAGCGAACTGTTAATGCAGAGATCTATAGTCAGCAACTTGAACGTTTAAATCAAGCCCTTCATCAGAAACGCCCTTCACTCGTCAATTGGAAAGGTGTTCTTCTTCTCCACGACAGTGCATGTTCACGTGTGGCACATTTGACACAACAAAATATTATGGAGTTGGAGTTGGGAAGTTCTCCCCCACACACCATATTCTCCAGATATGGCCCCATCAGATTA
Organism: Limulus polyphemus; assembly: GCF_000517525.1. Taxonomy (NCBI): domain Eukaryota; kingdom Metazoa; phylum Arthropoda; class Merostomata; order Xiphosura; family Limulidae; genus Limulus; species Limulus polyphemus. Next base: position 1,550,283 of record NW_013665621.1, read on the forward strand.
CCATCTTTTTCGTTTGCTGCAACACCATCTTAATGGGAAAACGTATGCCAATGTTGAAGGTGTTAAAGAGGACATCAACATATTTTTTGCTTCAAAGCCAAGTGATTTCTTTAATCAGGGCATTAACAACCTGATTGTAATATGGAAAAGTATCATCAATAAGAATGGAGACTATTTCATTTAGTTGTTCGGAATTTTTCATCTAAAAAAGCGACATTAATTTATTGACGACATAATACATCTTTCTCATAAAAAAAGAAAATGAAAGGTTTTCAAGATGGAACTGGAAGCTTTTGGACTTTCAGCTTGTGAATCATCGACAACGTCAAGTCCTTGTATATTATATTGTTAACAATACCACGATGTCTGCCTGACTTTACCACAATGGCGTTTTGGGTGTGAAGATTCTATTTCTTTCTCCCTTTTTCATAACCATACACCTCACTTTGAGGATGAAAGCACTGATCCACATTTGTTTCGGATGTGGTTCTGTAGTTCTTTGCTCTCGTAATACTCTGTTGTGAGAGTTTTCCATTTAATTGAAAGCTCCATTATTCGAAATACATGTTCTTTAGTTCTATATCGTTTAACAACCTTGCTTTACGAATATCCTTCCTCTGTAAGAGCTGTGACATAATCCTCCAGTCATTTCTGCCTGTTTGTGGTGAAACTACATGTCAAATGTTTGGGGATTTCACTGTGAATCAAATTTATTGGTTTTAAATGTGTCGCCTTCAGTGTCACAGCTCGCATTTGTGGCTACTCTCACATAAACGTAATGAATTAGGTTTAGATATGACATAGACACATCCTCCGACTTTGTCTAGTTTGATCTACTTTCATAAATATCAGTCTGTAAATGGATGCCATTTTTGTATATATATGTAGATATGAATAATGTTTCATCACAACTTTATTTGTTTGCATTTGGAAATAATGTTTATCAGTCATACAACAAAGTATTGTTGACAAATTTTACATAAGCTGTAACCTTTGTTTTCTGTAAGTTCATTTATTGAATATAATCTGTTAACATAAGGACCACTTAATTTAAACCTTTATGAATTCACCAACTAAAAAACAAAATTACCACTCCTTGAACTGCCAATTCCAAGGCCTATTTTAAATTCAAAGTTTAACCAGCCTACTTTACATCTGTAACAACTCGCAATACTTTGGTTATTATTACTTTATTTCTGTTTGTCAGTCAGATTAATTGTTTGCTTAATAACTTAACTCAAAAACATTTACTCAATGGATATTTAAATTCTTTTTTTTTGTACTGTAATGAGTAACTAAAACCTATCTTAAGACTTTTTCTATTCCAGCTTTGGTTGAATATTTTGCTTTTATTTTTGTTGGATATAGAAAACTATTTAGTATAAGAGTTATTATTTTCGTTTATTTAGTGATTTAATATTTAATGATTATTTAGTTTTCATAAGTATTAAAAGTTGATTATTTTAAAATCGATAGCTATGACAAGTTGCGTTACTAACTCTATACGAATCGTACGTTGTATATGCGGTTCAATTGTTGTACTAGGCTTTTTTAATATTGTTGACGTCAGCTTAGTCGAAGCTTCCAAGTTTTTCTCGTAATGTGTAATATTGTTGCTACTAGAGGGCTAGATAGTTCTAGATTTTTCTGTTGTGAGTTATAAATGCTTGGGGATACAACAAGTTAAATTAGTGAATGTAAAGTTAAACTGCGTGTCTGTTAGTTTAGCCCTAACGGGGGATGTCTAAAGTGAGTTTCACAGTGGTATTGTAACAACAGAGATAAAGAAGAAGAATTTGTCTTGTCAAAGGGTGTTTTAAAGTGATTGAACCCGTCTCTGTGAAGTAGGACGAAGAAGAGACAGTTATTTAAAACTCTGGATACAACTGTGGTAACCAATAGTGTAATGAGTTTTTGTACATACGTTTAACTTGTTTTGAATATATTATTTTGAAACAAGTGCTATCCGTTTATTATTTGAATTTATCGCCAACGAGTCATAGACACCTACTGTAAGGAATCCCTGCCTATACATACATAAAAAACCTTTCATACATTTAATGGCTGGAGACGGCTTGAATGGGTAATGAAGAAAAACTTTAATATAAGTTTAACATAACAACAAATGTACAACGTTTCGACAAGGTTTTGTCATACATTTAATTTTCATTCACGACTGATAGTTTTTATTTTCTTGAATTACTTTTATTATCACACTTATTTCACAACACTTTCATTAATTAATTTATTTTATTTTTGTCTAAAACACTTGTATTTTTTATTTTCTTGAATTACTTTTATTATCGCACTTATTTCACAACACTTTCATTAATTAATTTATTTTATTTTTGTCTAAAACACTTGTATTTTTTTTATCTAAAATTATAATCTCGATCCTAGTTTAGGTAATTGTCATTTTTTTACCTCTGTGATACAAAATAAAAATTATAACTCACATTAAATACTAAAACACGTGTAAACTGGTTACAGTTCTGAAAACAGCTGTTCCTACAGCCTAGCTCTATCATCAAATAAGACTGTTATTGGTCTTTGGTAAAGGACTTGGCGTGGTCTTGCTGTTAACATGCTCAAATTGTGAATCTGAGGATTTGTTTTTTTACAGTCCCTTAGAGCAGAAACGCGCACTGCACTTTGGGGCCGTGAGTGCTCTGTAAGAGTGACAGTCAGATCCCATCATTTGGTCAGATGAGTGTAGCCCAGGAGTTGGCGATGGTGCTGTTAACTATCTGCATTCCCTTTCGTATATCAGTTTAAGATCAGAAAAGGCTGTCTGCAGATAGCCCTTTGTGTAGCTTTGCGAGGAAATTCTGAAACAAACAAACAATCTCTGCTGAGACTTCGCTCCAAAACTATATGCCCCCCAGTGGCACAGCGGCAAAAGTTAGTGACTATTTAAACAAAGGCGCATAGACAAAAAGAAAAAAAAACTCATACTAGACTATATTAAGCTCAAGTAAAGTAACGAGGTTAATGCCATAATTAGTCAAATATGTTAACACAGAGAAATTGACACTGAGCTTCATGAAGCTCAAATAACGTAACGAGGTTAATACCATAATTAGTCAAATATGTTAACACAGAGAAATTGACACTGAGCTTCATGAAGATTAAATAACGTAACGAGGTTAATACCATAATTAATTAAATATGTTAACACAGAGAAACTTACACTGCGCCTCACGAAGCTCACATAACGTAACGAGGTTAATGCCATAATTAATAATCAAATTTTTGAACACAGGGAAGTTTATACTACACTTCATTAAGCTCATTCAATACAAACAGGTTAATGCTATAAATAATCAAACGTATGTAGCCCCCCCCCCAAAAAAAAAATTGATACTGCATTTCCCTCAGCTCGTATAAAGCGAGGAGATTGGTATCAAGTTGCATAAAACTCTATAACATAAGTAAGTTAAAGCTACATTTCATCAAGCTCATGTCAAGACGAGAAGGTTAATGCAACATTTCATCAACCATGTTTAACATAAATTCACTGCATTTGGTTCGCTGCATTTGACCTGAGAGATAGTAAACCTCGTGTTTCTAGCATTATACTGGATTGGAACTTAGAAAAGCGTGGGAGAGGAAGTAGCCATATAATTTAAACTGTTTTGTCTTCTAGCATTACTTTGGAAGCTTTTAAAATGTTGAGTACTGCAGGAAATGGTTATCAACACTAGATTTTGATGCAATATTGACTTGGTGGTAACTGCCATTAAGATTTGTATTGTTACATTGAAAGTGTATTTGAGAACGGCCCACTCATCGCAAGCATCATGTGTTTTCGTCTTTTTGTATGAAACGCTATTTAATTCTATAATTCAAGTTATACAAACCAAAGACATAAACAGACAAATGACACTAAATGAAGAGTAAAATATTACTCTGTAAAGTGATTTATACTGTAGTTGAACTAATGAAGTTTATACTATACTTCATCAATTTTGACATTAACCTCCTTGCGTTACATGAGCCTTCCCTGTGTTCACTTGTTTGATTAATTTATATATATATATGTATAAATAATATTTGCATAATAAATCGTTGAATAACAGGGAACAATCTGCATTGTTCTTCTTCTATATCCATAGAAATCAAGAAGGTGGGTGAAATTTGTCCGTATTTCTCAGTATGAGATTGAAATATATGACTTTGATAATTATATCAAAACTTGTAGTGTAAAAAAAAAGAACAAACCGATATCACAAGAATATCTGATCTATGGTGAATGACTACAAGAGACATAGTTATGCTGAAAAAATTAATGTTGTACTTTAGGTCTAAAAAAGTTTGTACAGGTTTATTTTAGCGTAAAGCTACTCGGTGGACTATCTGCATTATGTCCACCACGGGAAATCGAATCCTGGATTTTAGCATTTTAATTCCATATACTTATCGCTGACTCACCGGGGGAACTACAACTTTTGATAGAAAGTAATCTGTTCGATGGTGATAAGCTAGTGTTTCTTGTTTGTATCTGTCAACACTTTCTTAAGCAGTGCACGAAGACTGACGATTCAGCTAAACTTATTAATACTTCACTTGTTATCTTCTTTTTTATCTCATACTTGTTTTAAAACAAAATTTTATACATTTCTTTGGTTTGCGAATTGCTATACACAAACAAAAAGTTAATCTTGGGCAAAATGTGGAATGCGTAATTTATAATTTATTCAATAGCAAGTTCTATTAACTCTCGATAGAGGACGCAATCTCAATTACTGTGGGATAGTAAAGTATTCAGTGCATGTAATGTCTTGGAATGAATTTATGCTAATATTGAATATTTACAAGATGCCCCCCAGTGGCACAGCGGCATATCTGCGGACTTATAGTGCTAGAAACCGAGTTTCGATACCTGTGGCGGGTAGAGCACAGATAGCTCTTTGTGCTTAACTTCAAACAAATAAACAAACAAAATATATAAATATGTACAACAAAGGCAATTTTATAATTTGAATTAAAAATATAAAATATATACAAGAAGAATAATGCAGATCGTTCCCTGTTATTCTATGATTTGTATATAAAGAAGAAGAACAATGAAGATCGTTCCCTGTTATTCTATGATTTTTATATAAAGAAGGAGAACAATGCAGATCGTTTCCTGTTATTCTACGATTTGTTATGCAAATATTGTCTGCTCCTTTTTAAAATATAAAGTAAAAAGTGCACCGTTTCCCCGTTATTTGGGCCCGGCATGGCCAGGTTTTTAGGGCGTTCGAGTCGCAATCTGCGGATCGCAGGTTCGAATCTCCGTCCCATTAAACATGCTCGCCCTTTCAGCCATTGTGTTGTTATAAAGAGACGGACAATCTCACTATTCGTTGGTAAAAGAGTAGCCCAAGAGTTAGCAGTGGGTGATGATGACTAGTCTTTCACTGCTAAATTAAGGACGGCTAGCGCAGATAGCTTTCGTGTAGCTTTGCACGAAATTCAAACCAATCCCGTTATTTTATGGTTTCCTTATTAATATGTCGTTTTATCCTTTTAAAAAATAGTTTTTATTTACTGACACTGGAACTGGTTTATACATAGTATTTATACTAGTATAAATGCTCTCCGAAACCTTACAAGTTGTCGGCAAATATGATCAAACAAATCTTGTTGGGTGAATAAACTCAAGGTTGACTTAAGCATACAGGTTTTAGATAGTTAATAACAAAAGCAAACCGCCGCAAGAAATTATAGCATAATTGTTTTAAATAATTACAATTGACATTTGATTTTCCTGCCGAGATATATATACACACATTATTTCGTTTGCTGTTAAGCACAAAGATACTCAATGGGCTATTTGTGCTATCATTAGTTCATATAAATGTTTAAAAATCTAGAGTATAATAGTAACAATATCTCTCGTCGAAACAACGTTCCTGCTGCAGAATAAAACTAGTCATAATAAATTTAAAAATAAATTAGACCAGTGATAGAGTGACAGACTAGGGCTGGACCAAGGACTGGTATCCCAAAAATATTAAAATACAAATAGAACAATGAGAAGACAAAAGTTGATTAAGCCTAACTCTCTAATAGTAACGATTAATTAGTTTTTAAATGGCGCCTGACTCAATAACTTATTCTTTGTACTGTAGTTGATCAGCATTGTCCTTGCCAAAATGTTTCCTTTTCGTTCGAATTTCCTATAATAGGATTACAAACAACAAAGATAGCCGTGCAGTTGGTCCTGATACACAAAATTTAAGATAGAAACATATCAGGAAAACTAACATGTGTTTTAAAATTTAGGTTTAATCCTTTACATTCGTCTACAACTACAATGTCAGATTTACACCATTTAATAAATGTACACAAATATTATGCAACCGAGAGGTTAAATTTATCAAATCTCATCTTTGTGTGTTTATACTGACAAAATTTTCTCGAGGACAATCATTTGAAACTTCTCTGGACCTCACCCATTCAGAAATCCTGGATTTGCCCCTCTTATCAAAGCGAAAACAAATACACAAATACAAGAAAGGGGACAAAAGATGAAGTGAAATCAGGGGAAAATCATACAAGTTTTGCGTCTTGGTAAACCAGTTTAGAAATAACCATAAACCTTTCAGTTCTTTCTATTTTTCTGTTGGTCATTTAGCTACCTTAAAAACAAGCCTTGTTTCCAAAATTATTATTCTTCGCACAGTACTTTGGGCATTTTAAAAATAGATATTATAATATGGATAATTATGTAAAACTATTCACACTGTTCAGTTCCAAAAACAAACATCTTCATAACCTTTTCAAATAGTTTAAATAACTGTAACACCCATAAAACAATACTTATGTAATACGTTGAGGCCTGTGAAACAGGATTTAAAACTAGTTGTTGATTTAACACAATCAACTTAAATATTTGACATTTATTCCTTACACATATTCCTTGATTTGGAATGCAAGGAATTCCAGCCGCTTTAAACTGGGTATTTATTTGAACACCTGTTTTGAAACGCTTGTTTACATGGTGTAGTTTCAAGAAGTTGCTGACTTGCATCTTTGAAGCACTAGTTGTTGGACTATTTTTTGTTTACTTTTTAGAATTTTCCCGCAAAGCTACACAAGGACTCTCTACGCATAGCTGTTTATAATTTTGAACTCATAGACTAGCAGCTAGTCAACAGCACCAGCCGCCAACTTATGGGATACTCCAGTCTGATAGAATAGTGCGATTTTACCGTCACTATTATACTGTACCTACGAATCTAAAGTATGGATTACATTTATGTGACAACGAGTCGCGAACCATGAATCATTGTAGCCAAAGTTCCAGGCTGACAACCACTAGACCAAAGTTGCCTTTATGCGGGTTATGAAAAATATTTGTCACAGAAAGGCGGAAGTGTTATGGAGGACGTGTTTTGATTATAGATACATCTGCTTCTCTTCTTAAGAAAATTCTTTGGCACTTAAATAAGGTTAATTTTCGTGTCTGTGACGATCCACTTGTTAGAATATTAATTTACTATAAAGTATGACATCTGGTTTTCATAAAATTTCGTTACAAGTTTCAAGTGTCAAGAAAGCAAGGCCAAGAATATAATTTTATTCTGATAATTTAATCCGTTCCACAGGGAGTTCCCTTAGGGTAACGTTGAACAGTCTCATACCTACTTTGTGTCACGTTCAATATATGTATATACACATACACATATTCGTCGTTTAAATTTTAACTTCTAAGCAATATACTGCATATATAAATGGGGTTTCAGAGAATCTTTTGTCTTTCGTTGTCTAGCCCAAACAGTATTACGCAGGTCTGCTTTATAACTGGAGGATTGGCAGGATGATGAATTACGAAGTAATACTGAATTTAGTTTAAACTGAGTTCAAGAAACGTAAACAGACTGGACACGATGAGTAACACAAACTGAAAATAATCTTTATTTATTGCCGAAACAAAAGTAAAGCGTGTTTACTTGCTTTATGAATGTTCGCCTTTCACTGGATTTTTGAACTGATTAACTGGTTTTCTTTCTTTAAGATGTCCTCCTTCAGCCAACTCATTTAAGACCCAGTATATGTATGTTTAAATTTAATTTTTTTTACTGAAAGGGTTTTTTGTTTGTTTTAAGTTAAGTAAAACAATGGGCAATCTGTGCTCGGCTCGCCACGGGTATCGAAACTCGGATTTTAGCGTTGTAAGTCTGCAGACATATTCCCTGTATCGCTGGGGGCTACTGAAACGGAATCGACAGATTTAACCATACGTTAATAGAGCTATTCACGTGACCTACTATTGGAGGACAGTCACTGTCGAAATTCTTGCACAGCATACAGCATTACAACCATGGGCATAACCAATGTGATCTCAATAGAATAGCAAGGAACAAAGACAGCTAGAACAACATCAGCTTAATGACTTTCTTGACAACTGTTATATGAAAACTGTATAGACTCAGAATATACTAACATTTTTGAAAATTTCTGCATTAAACTGAGAAAGCAAAAAACGCATAGTAAGTCACACTATTAGGGTTTAAAAACCTTTTCAGACTCGGGTCTTAATTGTACTACAGATGCAGGTTTTTGATCAAATGATGTGTGAATACTATAAATGACTAGGACAAGCACATTTGTCCTCAATCTAATAAGTATGAGGAAAGTCAAAGATACTGCAATGTTGAATTGAGACATAATAGTGAGTGCACGTCCAACATTGACCAAGACAGTTTTGTTGGCAGCAGCTCCTAGACATCAGTCACTCAAGTTGATCAGCAGCAATGGCAGAAGATAACAAAAAAGGTGTTGCGAGGGTAATTATTACCACAAACATATAGTGGGCGAAAGAGGAAAAAAGTAGTCGGACAGGGTGGTAAATTCCAACCGTCATCAAAAAAAAAGCAACTAGCAGAGATACCCGAAATTCAGCGCAATCTACACCTATCTCCGGCCGTACCTTGCGAAGAACGTGGTAAATTATGGCCGGACTCTGGCAGTAGGAAACCATAAACTATCAATATCAGTTAACAACAAGAAAAGACGCCTCAAGTGGTGTAAGAAACACATACACTGGATTAATGAATAGTGATGGTACTACTAGTCCATGCATCTGGTGGTGGTGTTGGAATCATGGTTTAGGGCATGTTTTCCTGGCAGATTCTGAGACTCTTGGTCCACTAGGAAGACAGAATGAATGCCACAGCTTGTCTCAGCACCGTTCCCGATCAAATGTATCCAGCGATACTTTACGTGTTCTCTGATGAGGACGTCTACTATTTCCAAGACGATAATGCTCCCATTCCCAATGCCCAAATTGTGTGTGCATGGTTTGAAGAATACTGTAGAAACATTAGCAATCTCCTATGGCCATTACAATTCCTGAATCTTAATCCAGCTGAACATCTGTGGAAAAAGCTTAAATGATAAATTTGCTGTCACAATTCTCTGCTTGACTAAATGGTGAAAAATCCATCACGACATCTTCCAGCACCTTGTGGATTCTGCGCCATGTCATGTCATTGTTGATTCGGGCAAACTGGGGTCCAACCCGTTATTAAATATAGGTGTTAACAAATTAGCCATCTAGTGTATATATACATAAAACTGGGAATAAGAAAACGTTAGACATAATTTTAGAAAAGTGGACTATCGAAGCAATTACATTAGGTTGTGATAATACAACAAGTAAACATATATATATATCTACAAAAAAGTGAAAGGGCTATCTTAACGGCTGTTTCGTACATCCAGAGAACTACTGTATGCCTGTAAGTAAGCATAGCGAATAAAATGTGAAGAATGCGCATAATAAACATGATTTGTAATCTCTGTACGTTTTTAAATTTTAAGTTACGCGTTTTAAGCTATCTGTTAATGTTTGTTTGTTTGTAATTAAGCACAAAGCTACACAATGGGCTATCTGTGCTCTGCCCACCTCGGGTATCGAAACCCGGATTCTAGCGCTGTAAGTCCGCAGACATACC
>NW_013665621.1:1561232-1563167 GCF_000517525.1 Limulus polyphemus
GGCTATCTGTTAATACCAACATGCGAGAGGTTAAATATACATATACCATCAACAACAACAACAGAAATGCAGAATTTTGTTTCAGTTCATAAGGCTTTTGGCCAGGTGGTTACGGCGCTCGACTCGCAATCTGAGGGTCGCGGGTTCGACTCCCCGTCCAACCAAACATGCTCGCCCTTTGAGCCGTGGGGGCGTAAATTCAAAACAAAACAAACAAAACAAATCATAAGACTTACCTGACGTTCGTGCAATTGTTTCCTACTGAGGAGACCTACGAACCCTAAGCTTATATATATATATATATATTAATAAATATATATATTCATTGAACTATCCGTTTATACTAGTATTCTATGAGTAACGTGTGTGGTCACATTTTTATAATTCCTTGTTACTGCATACAAAAAACTACTTTCATCTGATTGGAAGACGACAAGTTACGCTTTACGAAAACAAACGTATTATTGACTAAACAAATATATGATTATTGGATACAGTTTTGAGGTATATGTACAAGAAATTTACTGATGATGCTTAGTGATCAGAAATATTTAGGTTTTGTGTGTGGCACAGTCCAAGGTTCAAGAGGTGGTGCCATAAACACGTACTACACTCTTAGCTGTAGGGTCGCTATAAAAGTGATACTCACATGCTCATAAAGTACCATTCAGGACGAAACTTTCAAGTTCTTGAAACATGTTTCCTCAACGATTACTTTAAACAATTATATACTTTTTGTGGGTGTCATCGCATAGAGCAGCTTAGCTTCCTTAAGATTAGAATGAAAACAAAAGTTTCGACCTGGAAGAAAGCAGTACACAAATAAACAACAGAATAAACACTTCATGGATTCATATTCCAGTGTAACTTATATAAATCTTCACGAGAAAAACTGACGTTTTGCCATATGTTAAGTGTTTTGTATCGTGAGTTAATGCACTAACTTTAACTCATACAATTTAAAAAAGTAATTACAAACTTCACTATAGTTTGAATATTATCAAAAAATTCTTTTATAACTACTTGTAAGGGATACAAAAATCCATGCTGTTTTTTTATGTGTTTCCTGATTACTGAAACACAAAAAAAAAAAGTGAACGAGATTTCTTTCTCTCGCTTCCCTCGGTGGCTCAGCGGTAAAATTACGGGCTTATAACGCTAAGACTCTGATGTCGATCCCTGCAGTTGGCACAGTACGGATAGCCCATTGCGTAGCTTTGAGCTTAACAACAAATTCGATTTCGTTTCACTTTGCTAAAGTTTGAATTGTGGAAGCTGTTTTGCGCTGATTGAAAACTTTGGAGTCTATGAAAGTTTAACACTGTATTTCGTTTCGGAGGTATTGTATTCTACTAGTCTTACTAAATACGAAATAGCAACTAGTTGCCAATGTGTCCGCCTGTGGAACAGCATTAAGTTTACTGACTTACAGCGCTAAAATCCGGGGTTCGATTGCCCGTGCTGGACACAGCAGGTAGCCCAATATTACTTTTTTTTGTCTAAAACAAACAAATAAATAAACAATGTGCCAATGTTGAATACCCTTCTTTTCTTGGGATTTGGTTTGTTCACAATCATGGGCATTTAGAGTGTGTAACCAGATACTATGAGCTGAAACGTCTGAGATGTGAGGCGGTATACACGGTGAGTCTGTTTATTTGTAAGTCCGCAGACATACCGCTGTTCCATTGGGAGGGCCGGTGAGTCCAGTGACAGGTAAATAATTAATAAACGTAGACTATAGTAAATTAATTGTTAGTTGTTTGGAATGAATGGTTGTGGGCCAAATATCTGTAACAAATATCATTGAGGCAATTCAAGAACGTGTCCTTCGGAAACTTATTAATATATATATATCATCTAACTCAAATGTCAATGAAAAATATGTAGACAATAGACTTTTAAATCACTCTGTACATGTTATCGTTCCCCATG
>NW_013665621.1:1564167-1585936 GCF_000517525.1 Limulus polyphemus
TTGTTGCTTCCTATATTTACAGAATAATTTAAAGACCACCTAAGTTTTTATTCTTGTTGCTTCCTATATTTACAGAATAATTTAAAGACCACCTAAGTTTTTATTCTTGTTGCTTCCTATATTTACAGAATCATTTAAAGACCACCTAAGTTTTTATTCTTGTTGCTTCCTATATTTACAGAATAATTTAAAGACCACCTAAGCAAATTTTTTAAAAGCACATTTGTCAATATATCTTTACTTATTTATATTTATCACACTGCGAATTTCTAAACACCGGAGACTGTTATTTGGAGACACATGAAATAATAAGAACTTTTTTAAAATGTTAATCTGTAATCATTGCTAAGAATAGAATACATCACTTATTCACGTACGAACAATCTCCTGAAAAATGAGAAAAAACCGATACATGCGTATACACATATGCATACCATCGCCAACAAATGTTTACATTAACTCCCATGTGTGTGTGCTACATTATGTTGGGCAACAACTTTGTCTGTTTGTTTATATATATATATATATATATATATGTATATAAACTCCCGCGGTTCTTCATTTGCTTAGTGTAGTTGAATGTCTTAATGACTTTTATGACGAAAAAAAGTCAGTACTTGTTAGAGAAAGTTTGTAGGCCCAGCAACATAAAACTAATGATAGTATGTACAATTTGTTTTCAAAATGACGTTATGTTTTCTTTCTCGACAAGTGGTTAGCCAGTCACGCTACATTTTCCGAACGCATGTACCTCTACACAATACGGAATACTTAGTATACAAAGTGCCACGTTATAGAACCTACGCTTCTAAAGTTAATGCTGGTCTGACAAACCGTATAGCTTAAGCCTAATCACTCTTTGAAAAGGGGCAGCTGTTTGTCGTGCAACACGTGCCCCGAACCACCTGTTTATTCTGGGCTTATCACGTGACAGATACATTACATCTATGAAAAGGAAGGAGTTATCTTTTCCCCAAATGCGCTAGGTTGCTACATTTTTTATGCATACATAAATTTGTGGAGTTCGCCGTGACAGTTGAAAAAAATAGGATTTTTTTGTATAAATACTGCACGCGGATCAGAAAATAAAAATATAATAAATCTTTATCTTTGTATGTTTCTAAAATAGACTTTTTATTTTATGTTTATGTGTTTGTGTGTGGAAACAAACGTTAGCTTGTACGAGCATAATTTAGTCTGAGAGTCATAAAAATATCTATTTTATCCCAGAAGTCAAAGCAAGTGATAAAAACGCTGAACGCTACACTCAGTTAGGTGTCTCTATTATATACTTACCTTGCATTTCGAACGCAAACTATGTTCCTCAAGGACAGACTTTTGTAAACTATAACACAATTGATGTTGTAACAATATAAACACACAGGTTTTGTGTGTTTTATAACAATACAAATGACGTGCGGTTATCATGTCAAAATTGTGCTTATTTTAAATGTGAAGTCACATTTTGATTATGCATATGTAGGTGTATAAAATTCAACAAAAAAGGTAGTGTTGCACCAGCCAACACAATTATGTTATCTTTTATGAGCCCATAATGAGTGTTGTTTTTAAACTTGAACTTGCGTTATAGCCTTTCAAATACGAGACTTTTTTTTCACATAATACGAGTTGTTTTGTTTTTAGATACAGTGAATTGGTGGTTATAGAATTAAACACTAGATAACTTGACACATAAAAGAGAATGTTTCACTTACGCCACAGTGAGAGAAATTTGTTTGACCTTCTTTTACTATGTTTTAAAACATACATGTTGCTTGTTTTATTGCTAAGATTTTTTTTGTTCTTTGAAGTTGAATTCAAGCCCGGGGTTACGCGAAACTAGCCTAGATAAGGGTGAGGCAGGGTGTTTGATAGAATTGGACTGTTTCTTTAATGACCTAATTTACTAGAAATATTTGTTAGAGAAAGTGAGAACTAGAAGTTTGAAGTTTTTATTTTCTTCAAAAGCTTTGATTTTCAAGTAAACTTATTCGTTTTAAAATTTCATTAAAACTGGATTTTGTTATCTTTTGATAATTTTGAAATGTATTTTAAAAGCTTTCTTTTTTTAAAATGTAGTGAATAAATAGTGTTCCCCAAAACATAGAGTAAACTTTCTCAACTGAATCACCAATCATATTATTCCCAAGTGGCACAGTAGTATATCTGCAGATTTATAACGCTAGAAATCGGATTTGGATACCCATGGTGGGCAGAGCACAGATAGCCCATTGTGTAGCTTTGTGTTTAACTACAAACAAACACATAATATAAACTTTTTGAACTGTTTGTATCACCTGAAAAACAGCTAATATTCTATGATTTTTGTTATTGAAATCAAACCTTAGCATCAACAAAAATTATTAGGTTATATTTATTACATGTTCTGTGCCATTACAGTAAAGTATTATGTTTATGTATGCACTTACTAGCTCTCCTTGCTTTCGTTAGGCGGCGCTAGTATCTAATCTACGTGACTTTAGTTTCTAAGTTTATAATCAAATGAAAATGAAATTATTTTACACCGCAGTTAAGTTTCTTCGTTTCAAAAATTTCGCGCAAATTTACACAAAGGGCTATTTGCGTTAGCCGTCCCTAATTTTGAACTGACGGACTAGAGCACCTACTTTAAACTGTTGGACTACTCTTGTCTGATCGTACAGTAGCATTTGACCGCCATTCTTATATCGCACCCACAGCCCCAAAGTGTGGAGCGCATTACTGCAGCAACGAGACGTGAACCTTGAATCCTTGGATTCACAATCTAGACACACTAATCAGTAAGACGCGTCCGACTTGCATTGAGGAACAATCATTATATACACTATTTATGTGCACTTTACTTATTTCTTTTACTTAAATGGGAAGTAATTCTAAATATGCCATTTAGCCATACATTTAATTTTACTTATTTGGTGGTATATTTTCATGTTATTAATTTTTGGTCAGGTTTTTAGAGACGTAACTATGTCTCCACAACGAGCTTTAAAAAGGTCTTTCGCAACCCAAATTATTTTTATATGCAGCCTGCCCTCCAGCTCAAACAAAACAGCGTTGGTTCCCGTAACATCGCGAAAAATCATCACGTTGGTCGATCGAGACGTTTTTTATTTACAAACGTTTTAAAACTGAAAATTATTTGAAAAAGGTAAACAAATAATAAAGTATATAGTTTAGGCACTAAGACCATAGAATAGTTATGTCAGAGTCTTCGATTACTTAGGATTTGTGTACTGTTGTAGTATAAATCTCATAATAACTGAATTTCGATCAGATTAAACACATAGTTAAATATTTATTGTATATATGTGCCAGATATAATCATATAAGTATATAATGATCAGCAGATATGTTTCTAAATTATAACATAATTTCAACTATGCTCTGGCAAACTTGTGTTGTTCAGAAATTACTTGTAAAT
The DNA here is from genome assembly GCF_000517525.1 of Limulus polyphemus. Classification (NCBI taxonomy): domain Eukaryota; kingdom Metazoa; phylum Arthropoda; class Merostomata; order Xiphosura; family Limulidae; genus Limulus; species Limulus polyphemus. The sequence continues at coordinate 1,567,589 of NW_013665621.1, forward strand.
AGAGCGGATTCTTGGCCCTATTTTTAAACGTAAGAAATGGACACGCCTTATAAATGAAATCGAAGAATTTGTATGGATAAAATGGGGACATTCCTAACGCATTCATAAATCCACCTATATTGCATGAGGAATCCAGTAAGAAGTAAGATTAGCTTTGTATGGCCTATGTCCTCTTAAACATTAAAAAAAATGCAAGTATCAGTTTAATGTACGATGAAATTGAAACGCGAAATGCTAGAGCTGGAGAGTTTTCTTACATGTATTACGCACTTAAAATTCCACTGATGCTTACTGGAATTTAGGGACTTCCCCTAATGTTTCTCGTTCGATCACCCACACGTCATTTGTTTTTCTACCATAAAAAAAACAACAACAACAAATAAAAAACATTTCATACCTGGATAACTTGAAGTTAAGAGGAATAGAGCCGTAAGTCGTTTTATTGAAATAACAGGTAACGTTTTTGTTTTGTTTTTATCACTAAAGGGGTCTCATGATTCTGAAGTTCAATTTAATGTTTTGGAAAGGACCATTTTTGTCTCATAGAAATAATGCTTTCATTTGAACTGAACATATATTTTTGTATCACTTTTATGAATTAATTTTAATTTTCTGATTATTTCAGACATAATTATAGGCACCGCTGTAGTGCCTGTGCCCTGGAATCGTATTTATGTATTCCATAGAGTTGTTCTTTTTTATGACAGCTACGACATGATTTGAAAAGCTAGATGCTTAATGATGGCTTTAAAGAATGAAACCAGAATTAGCAGTATAATGCTTTGTCGAAATATTTTATTTCTGTTAAAATCAGGTCTTCGTTATAATACCGTAAAACACGTATAAAGGTCAAGAATCCTCTTCTTCTTGCTCGACAGAACAATGTTTTAAACGTAGTAGCCTATAAAGTTGACGTCGTCGTCTTCACTGTTGCTCTAGTTTAAATCCCTCACTCGGTGGAATTGCTGTAGTCTTTCTTTACGAAACCAGTGAATAAAGAAATGTTGTTGTTTTTTCTTTCCTACAGTGTTGTAAATTACGAGCACAGTAAGACTGGTTATGCCCTATTTGTTGAAGCAATTAAACATTAGCCGATTTAAATCTTAGAGTTGCTTCAATATCTTAACATTCGAATTAGTGTACCTTACTTAGTTTAATCTACCGTATATTTCTTTGCTTCACTTTACTTACGTTGCATTTTATTTTACACAAGAATAAAAGAAGTTTAATAGTTCACGTCGTCTTTGTTAAGGATGTAATTTTTAATTCGTTGTTCTAGTTGCAAAGGAAGCACAGACAAATCTGAATGAGGTACACAATGTGCATGTATGAACCTTTAAATCTTACATGTTATATAATACCAATATTATTTACAGTACAGAACAAAATACCAATAGTATTTACAGTACAGAACAAAATACCAATAGTATTTACAGTACAAAACAAAATACCAATATTATTTACAGTACAGAACAAAATACCAATAGTATTTACAGTACAGAACAAAATACCAATAGTATTTACAGTACAGAACATAATACTAATAGTATTTACAGTACAGAACAAAATACCAATAGTATTTACGATACAGATTAAAGTACCAATAGTATTTACAGTACAGAACAAAATACCAATAGTATTTACAGTACAGAACAAAATACCAATAGTATTTACAGTACAGAACAAAGTACCAATAGTATTTACAGTATAGAACAAAATACCAATAGTATTTACAGCACAGAACAAAGTACCAATAGTATTTACAGTACAGAACAAAATACCAATAGTATTTACAGTACAGAACAAAATACCAATAGTATTTACAGTACAGAACAAAATACCAATAGTATTTACAGTATAGAACAAAATACCAATAGTATTTACAGCACAGAACAAAGTACCAATATTATTTACAGTACAGAACAAAATACCAATAGTATTTACAGTACAGAACAAAGTACCAATAGTATTTACAGTACAGAACAAAATACCAATAGTATTCCCATAACAGAACAAAATACCAATAGTATTTACAGTATAGAACAAAATACCAATAGTAATTACAGTACAGAACATAATACCAATGGTATTTACAGTACAGAACAAAATACCAATATTACTTACAGTAGAAGAACAAAATACCAATATTATTTACAATACAGAATACAATACTAAGAGTATTCACAATACAGAACAAAATACCAATAGTATTTACAGTACAAAACAAAATACCAATAGAATTTACAGTATAGAACAAAGTACCAATAGTATTTACAGTACAGAACAAAATACCAATAATGTTGTTGTATGCAAATTCGTATTGCTGTTAAGGAAAACATTTATGTTCAGAAGCAAGAAGTAAAATGTTGTTATATATATATATATAAGGATGGGGTTAGCTTATAATTTTTTTTATAGAAAATTAGGATTGTTGATCTTATCAGATTTCTTTTTCTGTGTTTTTAGGGGTAGCTATCATGCCCACAACTGCCTATAGACTGCGCGTGGTAGTGGAATCTGGGACGTTGTGGGCTCTAGCGCCCAGATCTTAATCCCTTACTCAATCTGTAGCTTGATTTCTAGTTTTGATCATGTTTGATAGACAGAATATTCCCAATGCTTTTCGGTGCTTTGGCCGAAGACATTTTCACTTTAAAATGATGCTATTTTTAGTTTCGTATAAACTATATAATTGACATTGTTTCGGTACAATTTTGCTGGCTCGATCATGTATTTGTTGGCGCGTATATCTATAATAAAAAAATGTTTTTACATAATTATCTCGTCGGGATTGTAAAGTAAAGATCTACACGCCTTTGATGTAATACAGATAATAATAGGTAGGCAAACAACGACTTATAAGCATAAGGAATAGTTTTATTGCTGGTGGAACATATTACATGTTTCGATAGAACATTGGTCTGTTTTCTTCAGGCATAGACCAACACAGTTAGATCACGTATTATGTTCCACCATCAACAAAACTCGTCCTTATCCTTTATAAATTGTTGTTTGCCTTCCTATCATTATATTAGTATAATATGCTTCCTTGCTCAAGTAATACAGATAATTGTGAAATATATTCATATATGTATCTATTCAGACCAATAATTTTTTTATTTTGTATATATTTTAAGTTGGTTACTCCTATTTTCTGACTACTTTATTGAAACTTTGACGAAATACTACGTTTAAACTGCCTTTTATTAAGGTTCGTGAAACCTTAAGAGAAAGTAGGTTAACTGAAATACAACAATTAAGTTGAAAGGTTGTTTCTTTGTTTTAGTGCAAAGCTACACAATGGGCTATATGTGCTTTGTCCACCACAGGGAATCGAGCCCCAGTTTTTAGCGTTGTAAGTCAATAAACTTACCGCTGACCCAATGGGGAACCAAGAATAGAATTAAGGTGGATTAAAAGGGACACTTTTCGCAAATTCAAAATGTGTCATTTAAAAACTCAACTATTTTTGTTTTATTCATTTCTTATTAACTACGTATATTTTCGCTGACAACATTTAAAGTAAGTATTTGCTAGTAACTTGCATGTATAACATGGTTTTGAAACGAAACACAAAAAATTAAAAACATGATTATTATTCATGTTTTTGTAGTTTACCTTATATAGCGAAATATATTAGACTCTTTATGTTTTCGAATACCAAGGTAACTTTAAAATCATCAAGTTAACACTTATACATTATAAGCACTTTAATCATCTGTATAAAAACATATAAGGCTCAAGTAAATACCTAAAACTATGCAACGCAAGTCGTGACAATAAGTTAAGAAGAAACAGTTTACAAAACCTGTCTTGGTTTTGTGTATATGTCAAGGTAAAATAATGAAACGTATTAGGCAGGTCCGCTTTATAACGGGAGGTTCGTCAGGATAAATCACGAAGTAATGCTGAATTTAAGTGAAACTGAGCTTAAGCAAAGAAATAAACAGAGTGGACACGATGTGTAATATAAAATAAACTCAATCTTCATTTAAGTCAAAGACTTGATTTGTAGATGCAAGATGGTCGCCTTTCACTGAACTTGTGAATTTGACCAACTAGATTTTTTCCCCTCAAAATATCTTCACGTCAGTCAACTCAATTAAGATTCCTTTTGTGAAAGTTTAAGTCTAACTAACATTTGTTACTTAACAGAAATGTCAGATTTACCCATAGCGACTAGTACTACCCACTTGATTGGTCATTCTTATTCAACATAACCTCGACTCATCATCAGGCTCTCAACATAAGGGCATGGGTGGTGCAGCATTAAAGCCTTTCCTCCTCCCATGAGCAGATCAGGTATAACTTCATAGAATGGCAAAAGGTCAAAGGCAGCTATGGTAAAACGTTGTGGAATAAACTTATCGATTTAATGCAGGAGTGATGAAACTGCCTTTTGTGATGGTTCTTCATTTAGCCAATATTAAACTTTTCCTCGATCGTGAGGTGATTTCTTACCTGAATAAGTGTATCCGCAAATGGGAAAAAAATTAACTTGTGACATAATATATAACTACTGAATATATGAATGTTCTTTTTTTACCGAATCAATTTATTGGAACATACTTTCCAAAATTTGTGAAAAACAATATATATTACTGAGATATATTTGTTATGTTTATTTGGTTGCCTCAAATTCAGGATTAGGCATGGCCTGGTGGTTAGCCAACCTGGGTAAGAATCGGGAAATCCCAGGTTCAGGCCTCGACATGCCACTGAACATCTCCGCATTTTCAGTGCTGCGGCTGGTCCTTGCTAATCTGTGTGTTGTGTGCGATCATTGCAAATCAATAGTTACATAGACGGCTATGAACTTAGTAGACTACAAACCGTATAAACTGAAACACAGTACATAATACTTACACATAAAGAAAATCGTTTCCTTACCTAGACGCTTGTAATTGTGTATCATGACGTAGTATATTTTTCTAGGCGTGTCTATTGCCACTTGTATTGCAAGTGGTAATAGACAGCTAGCACGTGCAAGTGGGCAATTTATTTTGGAAATGTAATACTTGTGTAAATTAATTTTTTCATTTCTATCGATAATGATCAGAAATCGTATTCAACTTTAACAAAATACAAATATAATGCTTATTATTTTGCATTATGTGACTAGAATTAGGTTGTTGCTAAATACATCCCTCGCATAAGCTCCAAAGCGCATGCGTAGAGAAGTGGTAACAATTTCTTTGTTTAGAGTAAAACCACATTGGGCTATCTGCTGTGTCCAACGCGGGGAATCGAACCCTGGATTTTATCATTGTACGTACGTAAACTTACCACTGACCCACCGGGAAACAAACGGCAATATACACCGTCTTATCATTTCTTTTGGTGGCATTTTATTATGGTTTCTTGCCCCAACAATGTAAATGTAGTTCCAGCGCCCCTATTGTAAAATTGATTGAAAGAGTTTCTTCAGGAATCGAGATTATATAAATACATATCTTTTTTTAATAATAAAGTGTAGTACATTTAAACATGAAAAAAATGCAGACAATTTTAAATATCTGCACAGCAAATCCCAAACTGTGTAAAAAGTCATGTTTATTCTAATTTACTAGAAGCACCAACGTGAAATTCGCAACTGAATTGTAGAAAATGAATTTTAGAATATTAGAACAAACAACAGAGGGATAAACAGACAAACTGAATGGGAAATTATACGTGATCAGATAGATAGATGAAATGAGTGGGAAGTGAGACGTGATTGAATCGATGGATAGACGAACTGAATGGGAAGAGATACGTTATTGAATAGATAGATAGGCGAACTGAGTGGGAAGAGAGACGTAATTGTATAGACAGATGAGCGAACTGAGTTGGGAAGAGAGACGTAATTGTATAGACAGATGAGCGAACTGAGTTAGGATGAGAGACGTTATTGAATAGACGGATAGACGAACTGAATGGGAAGAGATACGTTATTGAATAGATAGATAGACGAACTGAGTGGGAAGTGAGACGTGATTAGATGGATAGATAGACGAACTGAGTGGGAAGAGAGACGTAATTGTATAGACAGATGAGCGAACTGAGTTAGGATGAGAGACGTGATTGAATAGACGGATAGACGAACTGAGTGGGAAGAGAGACGTGATTAGATAGATAGATAGACGAACTGAATGGGAAGAGAGACGTGATTAGATGGATAGATAGACGAACTGAGTGGGAAGAGAGACGTTATTGAATAGACGGATAGACGAACTGAATGGGAAGAGATACGTTATTGAATAGATAGATAGACGAACTGAGTGGGAAGTGAGACGTGATTAGATAGATAGACGAACTGAATGGGAAGTGAGACGTGATTAGATAGATAGACAACTTAATTGGGAAGTGACCCGTGATAATATACATGTATATTTAGACGAACTCACAAACGATTAGATACAAAAATTTGGAACTTCTTAGGTTTACAGATGACATGAACTTTGACACTCTGCTTTGGTCAATAATTGTTTGTTTGTTTGTCTTGAATTTCGAGGGCTATCTTCGCTAGCCGTCCCTAATTTAGCAGTGTAAGACTAGATAGAGGGAAGAGAGCTAGTCGTCACCACCCACCGCCAACTCTTGGGCTACTCTTTTACTAACGAATAGTGGGATTGACCGTCACATTATAAAGTCCCCACGGCTGAAAGGGGAGCATATTTGGTGTGACGGGGATTCGAACCCGCGACCCGCAGATTGCGAGTCGAGCGCCCTAACCACCTGGCCATGCCGGACCAAATACTTTAATCAAAATATCTTACGTTTCGAGCCTTCAAAGCACGTGTATTTATGTGTTTAGAGATCGGTATTTTTATATTTTACCTTTTCTGTAAATTGACACACCCACTTCACATACACGACTAATGTACGGGTATTTAATTCTTTTTAAGTCATCAAGAAAGCTGCACAGAAAAATAAAATAGCGTTTTGATTGTCATAGTTACGTGAAATCAAATGTTTTTATATTTAGGTCACATAAAAGACGAAACTAATCTTTTGTGTTTTTTTCTTTTCGTACAATCTTGAATCATGACATTTTATGTCGATGAGAACATCTTCATGTTTAGATTACATAACTTTTTTACGCATACCTTGATGGTGTGTCGCGTGTTATAATAATCTTGTTTCTTTTACTTTTACCTCGTGTTAATGTTTGAAAATATATAAATGGTTTAAAATAGTCAGAACATCTCTGGGAGAGAGAGAGAAAGAGAGAAAAAAAAAGTGGTAAAAAGTTATGGACCTATTTTGGATGCCCTAAAAAAAAAAAGAAAAGACAACTCAGCGCCGCGTGGCAGCTAGAGAGAAGAAGTCACGTGCTCATAGCGTATCTCCCATTTCCCACGACAAGCGTGGGGCCTAGCCTTCCCGCAGTCGGTGGTTGCTATATGTAATATAGAGTGGAATTGAGATTTGTAGTGGGTCATAAGAAAGTGGGGTAGTGAGAGTGTTTCCCGCCGGGACGTTAGGCCTAGTTATGTGTGATTACATCGAAACAGGTCAAATCTTTCACTTTCTCCAGCAACTAGATTTTGTTCTTGTTTTCTAGGACCGGTTCTGTACCACTAACAGTCACTTACAGGGCCTTAAGAGAGTTGTTCTGCTTTTATTTTAATACCCAGTCAGGATTTTACGGTGAGTGCGCAACCGTGACGTAACAAAGCAAAACTGCTAACACAAGTGTGTGTATGTATTAGTAGTATGGAAGTAGGTGTACAGCTACAAAGAACTGATCTATCATATTGTCAAGTTTATTGATACATTGTTTAAAGTAAGAGGTCAAATTCAGCTACTTTCAGTCCTATAGTATATGTACTTGGCATCAGACGAAACAGTTTAAATACAAGTTGTCAAAGCAATCCGTACTCTCGAGCTTTGGAACCCTCAGATTAAAATTTTCTGGAATATTTGTGGATTACCAATGTAAGTACGTACTCCAAATTTCTAACTGACAGTGATGCGTATGTTAAGTACCTTGTTAAGTATGTTGTCAAGAAAATATACTTCAGATTAAACTTATTGCTTATTAATGACGAAAAAAAATGCATTAGATAAATATTAGTCATCGTTTGGTTTGGTTAAAAATAATCATACCACTTTTCTGTCAGAATAATCTGTACTTCGATATTAACGCACATTGTATAAGAATAAAAGATTCTACTCGAATCTAGAAGTTATAGACTTATTTTAGGGTTTTTTTTCTTCCGTTTCTTCGATTTGTATCTAAATGATTTTCTCTTTGTCTTCATTTCTATATATTAAATGATATTGACGTTCACGAACGATCAGTACTACGAATTAAAGTCCTTGAAAATTTTGATAGTTAATTACGCAAGTTATTCACGAGAAACTAGTTGATATTTTGATGCCTTAAGCTACTCCTTCTTTCGCATGCTCAAAACAGGTTTCTTTGTTCTTTCTTGTTTGGAAGTTGTGGTGAGTATTAAAAGAATTGTACCACATCTTGTTTCAAGAAACGAAAGGCTAAATCTGAAATTGTGACATCCACGCAACACTCTCATATGAGAACCTATCAGAAAGTGCCAATTTCATTTTAAATGTTATATTTTAGGGTGTGTTAAGTTGAAGTTATGTTGAATTGTCGGGTCTCACCTTAAGCTGTGGCAAGGTATTTTACCCGTTAATATTTCTCTCAGTTACAGTTAAGCTCGGAAAGGAAATTGCTTGAAGGATTCAGCCTTTTGTTCTTCCATTTTAATAGTGTTTATATCTTAGTTTATAGGCGTTATTAAAACGTCATAGAATTTATAGTGGTATCACGTGAGCATAGCCTCGATTCTGGAAGTAATTACTTATAAGATGCTGAGATTAATGAACTCAGAAAAGTGCCGCACGGGCTAAAACTGTCATGTATAATTACTATTGTAATCATAGTTGTATCCTTGAGAAGTTAGGTGCTATTTTAGGTGTCGTTTTTTAATGCTATATGCTAATAGCTTGATCTCTAAAATATTAGTGAAGTTTTGTATATGGTGTTACTCTTCGCGCAAGGCGGTACAAGAAATGCCTATGATCTATGTAGTGGTCATATCTAAAAATACCTAAACGTTAGTGGCGGTACATTAGGAATTTCCTGGAGAGGGTGGTGTTATATAGAAAGTTAAATGTTACTGTGTTAGTACTATTACTTCTGAAAACCACTTTTAAAATTTGTATTACCTGTGAGATATGTGTACTGTTTTAGTCTTAACACGATTTCGTGCAAAAACGTTTTTTCCTTTTTCCTCTTAGTCTTCGAAAAGGCAGCATAGCGCCAGTGACATCACAGTTCTGTAGAATATTATTATTTTTATTGTGTTTCTTGTTATTTTAGCACTGTTTCGTGGCATTTTGTTATTAAGACACTAAAAAAAAAACCAAAAAACATTAGTGTATTTATTCGTGTTCTTCTCAAAGTTCAAGATAGTTTTACTTATGTTTCGTTTGATGCATTTATTTTCTTGTAACTTCATTTGATAGCTAGAAAGTTTGAAATATAAGAGTACAAATAGCGTATTAGCACATGATTAATGCATGGCACCGGAGTTGTTATTAATAAACAATTAGAGACATGGATTGTGTTACAACTATGCTTGCTGCGAAACATAAGCTGTTATATTTGATGTTGTAATGCCGGTTGGGCGTTCCATGGAGACTAACACTATCTAATATATATAAAAGCCAGTTGTCTTTTGGTAACGCTCCTTTCGTCTGTGTCGCTTAGCAACAAAACTATATATAGGTCACATCAGCTTACAGGGGCAACAACTATCTCAACCGTATAGAGGAACGTATGGTAAACAAAGCTTGCTAAAGGAAAGGCAGGGTCCCAGTTTTTTTGTTTTACAAATCTCCAACCCGTCATTTTTTAAAAATTTTTTGGCGGGTCAAAGAGAGCTAGTTACAAAATATATTTTACAGCGAATGTATAATAATAGTTAGTCAAAAATTCTAAACTTAATTTATTACAAATTTATATGTAGGTGTATCTGTGCATGTGTGTAACTGATATAGGTAAAGGGGCGTAGCCAGAAACACGGAGTGGGGGGTCCGGAAGATCTTTTTCTCGAAAGAAACTGGACTTTTTCCTATCTGCAAAGAATTTAAGTGATTTACATGGAAATCAACTGTTTATAAAAGCCAAAACAAAAGATAGTAGACCTTTTAGACTTTTTGGAATATTTGGGTGGCCGTTCGACTCCCCCCACCTCTCGCTACGCCCCTGAGGTATAATAATATTCAGAGCGAATGTTTAAGAAATAAATTTGCTAAGTTTCTTACTATACCAAACTGGTTTTATTTGGCAGATTATGGAAGATGCTGTAAATCCGTGAAATGATGTGTTAAACAAATCTCTTCTTCCTTTTTTTTCCATTTTTTTTTTGCAAGTTCACGAGGAAATAAGTGTATTATCCACGAATGTGGAAATATAAATTCTCGAGAAAACAACTTTATTAACTGTAAATGTTAACCCGAAATGTGGGTGTCGTAAGTACACGAAACCTAACTAAAAGGCCCACGTGAGCATGAAATGGGAATGGTACATTTGTTGTGTCACAATATTCAGGTCACAATCCTAGGTCGTATAATACGTAGCTTCTTTTGTTCTCGACCTTATTGCTTTGTGTTTCTGAATAAGATTCAGACCATTTTAAACATCCAGCCTAACCGTAGAGGCTTTTAAACAGAACTATATTTTTAACTGACTGATAATTGTTACATTAGGTGGGAATTATTATTTTCAGATCAGTACTGTTTTAAGATCCTTAATGAGTATTTTTATTCATTGTGAAGTCTGTATTCTGAGGTACACTATAAAGTATTATTGTTGCTGTGACGATCTAGAATCTAGGATAAGAATAGGTTAATAAATAATAACTTATATTGGAAAGTTACTTTCATAACACTTTGGGATTTTAACTGAATTTCAAAGTAATTTGAAGTCGTTCAAACGCCGAGAAAAAAAAATTAAAATGTGTTCATAAAAGTGTTTGGGGTAATTTAAATTGGGTATTTCTCTTATATTATTTGACTAAAAATGGCACTAATAGAATGATAGTAAAGAAATATATATAATAAGCGAAATGAAAGTTCTGGACAAAGAGCGTGATTAGAAAATCAGAATGATTTTAATATAATGGATCAATAATATACGTGTACAAACATGCATAATGGAAGTTTTGGACAAACAATGCGATTAGAAAATCAGATATTTTTATTTTGTATGGTAAGTAAAGTAAATGTAAAAACAGTACAATTAGGAACCCAAAAGAGTAATGTAAATCTAATATCAATTGACCGAATCCATATAGTTAAGGTAGAGAAAATAATACAAATGTTATATTTTATGTGAAAAAATATATTGATATTAATTTAGAAGGTTTTAGAGGTAACGCAAATGAAATTTGAAATAGTTCATAATGCCCCCTAATGGCATAGCGATATGTCTGCGGAATTACAACGCTAGAAACCGGGTTTCGATACCCGTGGTTGGCAAAGCACAAATAGCCCGTTGTGTAGCTTTATGCTTAACTTCAAATACAGACAAAACAAACTAACTAACTTATTCTTTCGTATTATTAAACACACCAGTTGTTTAAGATATTAAAGATAAATACGAAGCCCAATCTGTCGTTCGATTAACCAATTGTCGTTGAGTTATACATATCCTTCAAATCCTGTATTATATAAATATAGTTTCAGTGTGGTGAGTAAAAAAAAAATTAAAACACTATACATTTAATATACAATTCACCACTTTAAGGTAGTCTAGTTTTATTTTGTTTTTCGATTTACCCTTGTCCGGGATTACTGATGAGGGGTTCAGGTCCCCGAAACTGATATAACTCAGCGACAAGTGGTGAAATGAATGATAGATTAGGCTTCTAATTTATTTTTAGAATAGGATACTGTTATATTAGGGAATAAACATTTGTACCGTGATATCAAGTATATCAGATCGTTATATTTTACCCTTTTTTAAATAATATTTATTCGTGTTTATAGTTTTACCTGTTATTTTTATTGGTAATAAAGACTTAATGTTTTACCATAGCTGCATCTTTAGTACATTTTTCTAATTAGTTATTAGTGCATTTACTCGCCCAAAGGAGTCCCCACGCCTCCCCTAAACCGGTACATTTAACAATAAAAGAATAATAATACTTTTTTCTCTTTGATGTGGGTTTCACTTGCCAATTGTAGGGGGAAACCCTGGTGAAGAAGGATACAGGACACTCAATTATATGGTATACATTCATTTGCCAAGTCATCTTATAAAATGGCTCGAGCCGTCAAGGGGTAACCCAGGTGGAATAAGGAATAGAACTGATCTAGAATTTACTTGTGTTGATGAAGACTTGAATTAACAGCATCGTTTTTCATGGAAGTGTTTTACAGGTCCTCTTTTGTTATATATCTATATTTTTTATTGTTAAAATATTAACATACTTTTTTTGTTTTTGCAAATCTGTTATATAACACCTATTATTCAAGATAATTCTGTCTCTAGAAAACTTTCTTTTACAATTTTTGGCGTCTTTATAACTTCTTGTAATATCTCTAATCCGTTCGTTTTACTTACACTTACTTCCTCATCTTCGAGATTAGGTCCATGTTTTGGACCAGTGAGGGTCAAGGTTCAGCGTTGTCCTCTTCTTCCTTCTCAGGAATTATTATTTTGTTTACACTGTTAGTGAACAGTGTAAACAGTGGCACAGCGGCATGTCTTCGGACTTACAACGCTAGAAACCGGGTTTCGATATCCGTGGTGGGTATAGCATAGATAGCCCATTGTGTAGCTTTGTGCTTAACTTCAAACAAACAAACAAACTGTTAGTGAATCCCAGCTAATGACTCTTGTAACGTTGTTGAATTACTCACAGTATGTTAAATTTTGTTAATTGTCCGCAGTTTTAATTAACATATCCTTTTTGTGCCATGTCCAGTTCATGGGGTAATATTAACTCGTATATTTTTCACTAGCTTCACTTATGCGTGATCACACTGTTAGTTCTTGTTCACAACATATTTTGTTTTCTAAACGCCTGTTTATTACTTTGAATTTCGCGAAAACCTACTCGAGGCCTATTTGATCTAGCTGGCATTAATTTAGGAGTGATAGATTAGAGGGAAGACAGATAACTAGTCAATACCACCCACCGCCTACTCTTGGGATCCTCGCTACCAGCGAAAATGGGATTGACTGCACATTATAACTCCACCACGGCTAAAAGGACCAGCATGTTCTATGATGTGTTCGAACCCTCAATCCGAAAATTGCTAGTAAAGCGCTTTAACCAACATGCCATTTTAGGTGTGTTCGAACCCTCAATCCGAAAATTGCTAGTAAAGCGCTTTAACCAACATGCCATTTTAGGTGTGTTCGAACCCTCAATCCGAAAATTGCTAGTAAAGCGCTTTAACCAACATGCCATTTTAGGCCTTTGAAAACTCACCATTTTTCCTGCAATTTGTACATGCCATGAGACTTGTTATGCTCATAGATAAATTTCAGGCTGGTGACACTTTTAACAATAAGAATATCAACACCTATAGTAACCTATTCAGAACTACCAGCAATTTGCTTTTACCATGGACAAAGAGTGGCCGTTATCCATGACGAAGAAAAAGGAAAACCGTTTTCCATACATTGTTAGGTATCGGGTTGTTTAGGACATGAAAGCTGGCATTGACAAACTTCATTTCTTCCTGGATTTAAACAGGTAATTTATTTATAAACAAATTCAGGATTTCAGTTAGTCCTGCGTTCAGCCTCACTTTCTCTGTGTGACTTGGGCAAGGTAATCTCCTAAAGTTCTGTTATTGACTTGAACTGTTGTCGGAAAAAGTATACTAACGTTAGAATGGTAACTCTGTAACTGTTTACAAGCTATATTTTAATTACACAACAAATTCTCTTGATTTACCAAGACTCTCGAACTCTCAGTCATCTTTTCGTAGTCTAAATAATAATTTATTTCTAGGATTGCTCTAACGTTTAATTAGGTTAAAGCATTTTAGTTTTCAAGAAAATCAGGCAAAACACATAGCGGCAAAACTTGTAACATATGATTGAAAAGACTAATTAACTAATATCGATTACAAATGAACGCAATCTTTTTTAGCTTCTGTCATTTCTATTTAAACTACTTAAGTGTCGTTCACTCTTCCGATACTAAAACACAAGTATGTAGTTTCTTTTTTACATGCGAGGCTTGCCGTTTTGTTTTTGGCTTTTCTGAATATTTTTAATGCTTATTTTATTTCGAGAAGTCACACTTCGTTACTTGCGTAATCTTGAGATTGAAGATAATGATTAATTATCAAAGTATTATGTGCGTGTGATAAACCCAGTATTATCAGTTATTACACCATACTTATCACATGAACAATCAATTACTAAACAATGTACAATTAATGTGCATAAGTTGTAAAACATGATACTACATTTTACTTACTGTATTCCATACTAAACAAAGACTTTATAATATTATAGTGTTGTAAGCTAGATTTTTAATGAGTTAATGTACATGTTTACTATAGGTAGCATCTAATCGTGACGATGAGGTAATAATCGAGAAACTTTGACTAATATCTAGGTTGGTACATTGTTTGTAAATAAGAGTAATCAGTGAATGAGAAGTTAGTGAAGTATTCGGTGTATGAAAGATCGAGTAGTTGTTGACTAAGAAAAGATTATCGAGTAAAATTATTCTGTAAAAGTTAGTGCTTTTGTAAGCTAATCACTTAGCTAGTCAAGCTTGTCATCGATCGAGGAAATTTTTGCTAAACGTTGTTTGTATATTAGGCGTACACTAGTTTCTGAGATTATGTGAAGAGCTTGTGAACTTAGGCCTACAACTTACATCAAAGTGAACGTAGCCTGTAATAAACGTCATTGAAGAAATAAATTAATTTTTTTACTGTTTACGTGGACTGGATTTGGTATATTTTACCAGATAATCAAAAAGAAATCGTCCAAAGATATAAGACATTACAACAATACTGTTACTGGTGTCATTGGTTTGGTTTGGATTTCGCGCAAAGCTACACGAGGACTATTTGTTCAGCCGTCACCAATTTAGCAGTCGTAGACTAGAGGAAAGGCACCTAGTCACACCACCCACCGCCAACTCTTGAGTATGTTTAGTGACAAGGATTCGAATCCTCGACCCTCAGATTGCCAGTCGAGCACCCTAACCATCAGGCCTTAGATGTCATTGGACATCTGCAGATTGGTCCAAGATTCAGGCTGAGATATGGCTGCTGAATATGCTCCGCACTTTGGGTTGTCGAGGGGGTTATAAAAGAGTCACAGTCAATCCCGTTATTCGGTTACAAATAGCCATATAGGCGGCAGGTGCTACTGATTGCTTGCCTTTCCTCTGGACAGTATTTCGAAATTAGGATTTGTTATGCCTGAACTTTAGCCGTTCATCCCATGTGTCGTAAAAGGTGACATTAAGATTGAATATACCAAATACCGTCTAGTGGATTTTCTGCATTTAATATTTCTGTTACCAGTTAGGTGTATAGTCGAAAGCAGAACCATGTCACATTGTGTAAGAATCTACATATGAAAAAAGTGAAGTTTCAAACTTGTAACAGCAGGCCAATTTGAAAGTGTATATAGAGTTGAACAGAAGACCATTTCACTTAGTTGTAGAGGTTTATAAGGTAAACGTGAAGCCTAACACTTCAGATACCAAATATATTATTAGGCGTTATATCTAAATAACATTGGTTTGATAATTATACTTGATTTAATTTGAGAGTTGATGTATTCTTATGTATAGATTCCTGAAATTAATTGTACTTAGATGCTAGTGTGATATTCAATACTAATGCTTCTCCAAATAAGATTTAATTCCATATTTTGTTGCTCAAAATAAATTTTAAGGTCGTTCATATTTTATTGTAATGATAAGCGTTTGCATCATTCCTCCCCCCCTTTTATAACGTTAACATAACATTTATCGACTTTATACTACCAGTTCAAAGTTTAATTTTATTTGAGAATACTTAAAGCTTTTATACTCTTGTATGAGGTAGAAATTACAATGGTAATCTTGCCTGTCTTGGATAAGAATACTTATGATATCATTTATTCAGTTTGATCTGTACAGCAGAGATTTGAACGTTAAAACTGGGTAATCGGATTAAAATATTTTCTTGATTCTTGCAGCAGGGTCCGGATCTCATTTTTCTCCAATGCAAAAAAAAAAAGATAAATAAAAGGAAAAAATAGAAATAAATAGAAAAGTACAGATGCAAGTGGTAGAAGTATCATTTATTTGTTTTATAGGATAATTTATGCTCATTTTTCTATACGGAAAGTAAATCTGGACCGTCTGTAACATTTATAAGATTGGAAATAGGCGTAAAGGATATTTTCTTCCAAAATATTATGACCGATTTAAAACCCGTCAGAGGTCTCTGAAGGAGCTATTTTCATCGGTATGACCATAAAACTTTCCACCCTTCCCTCTAACCCAGTAGTGGACAGAAGTTGATATAATTTGGTCCAGAGGGTTACTTCAGGATCGTAATTCTAACAGCCAGCTCCATAAATGAAGAACAGGATATTCCCAATGGCAGCAGAAAGTAGTGGTCCTTTAAATTTCTTAGTGCTAACTTGTAGGTTGGAAAAGTCAGTGTAAAGTGTTAGGAACTGGCCTTAGAATAATTTCAGAAAGTACTCAGCTTCTCAAAGAGGACAAGACGTCTCTCAGACTATCTCCCTCAGGTGACTCTTCGGTAGCAACTTATTTGGACCCTCCCTTTTTGAAAATCCTGGATCCGCCCTTGCCATGTTAATGTATTGTTTTGCAGGACTTTCCCATAATAATTTGATATTTCTTATGTAGGTGTCACTCCAGTTTCGTGGAATAAAGGATTAGTGTGATTTACGTCAGAGATGCAGCTCAACATTAAAAGAGCAGTAGATCATTCTTATAGCGATCATGATCTTCTACAAAACTTAAAGTATTCGTCAGAAGACAATAATGTAATAAGGAGGAAAATAATACTGTATTTTGAAGGAAGTTCTGTGTAAATGCCTAATCTCTAACTTGAAACCATAAATAATCAATATGAAAGTCATGTTAAATATCATAAAAATGCACACTCATCAACATAAATTAGGCAAAAGAAAATTTGAAGCGTTGTGAAATGTTAAGAATATTACAAACGTAAAATATTCATAATATCCTTTAGTGATTTCCAAGTATTTTACTTAGTCAGAACCACAGTTTTGTATAGGCGTGTTTTCTGTGGTTGGAGAGATACGAACCTAGAAACGCCTGTTTACATATTCATGCTTGTATTTTGTGAGTATAAACAGACACGGATAAAGAAGAGATTTCATTGAATTCATAAATATGTATATTTTTTTTCCCTCAGAAAACGTTTTTATTGCCAAATTATTACCGTATCTCATACTTCTAGTTTGTGCAATACTATTTTAAAGTTGAGTCTTTGGTGAATATTTCATATTGAAAATTCGATAATTAAAAAAACATTCTATCGAGGCTACAGATATGGTGTTGATGATGAATATATTTCCTCAATATGATTTTTTTTTCTATCTCGTATTTTCTCGTAAGTTTTATTACGCTACTCATAGACGATGCTAGATACATGTCAAAACCCCTCAGAAAATATGGGGTTCTAATATTATTAAACACCTGTGAATCGCCGCTACTGTTATGGCAAACGCAAGAATAATCCCTGATTCTTATAATTATTTTCGGTGGATAATCATTATTATGGAATATTTTAATACAAGCTCGACTTTTTTTTTTGTCTCCCTGGACGTTATTTATCAATGCCCTCTTGTGGCCCAGCGGTAAGCTTGAGGTCATATAACTCTAAAATTCGGGGTTGGATCCCTACGGTATACAGCTTGCCTCTTTATGTTTTACACCAAATAATCGATGATTATCAAATAGGTTATTTATTAATTGTGTACAACTAAACAAAGGAAATTATTTAAATCATAATAAATCAGAAAGTTAAACACTATGTATATATTCTTACTAATCCTTGGTATTTCAGAGAAAAAAATATTTTTTTTATTTTAGAGAGTTTAATGAGCTCAATTACTTGTAAAAAACGTTAGTTTTGACCAGTTCTGGCATATAAAATAGGGCCCGGCCTGGCCAGGTGGTTAGGGAGCTCGACTCGCAATCTGTGGGTTCGATTCCCCGTCCCATCAAACATGTTCGCCCTTTCAGCCGTGGGGGCGTTATTATGTAATGGTCAATCCCACTATTCGTTGGTAAAAGAGTAGCCCAAGAGTTGGCGGTGGGTGATGATGACTAGCTGCCTTCCCTCTAGTCTTACACTGCT
>NW_013665621.1:1586936-1603054 GCF_000517525.1 Limulus polyphemus
GGGTGATGATGACTAGCTGCCTTCCCTCTAGTCTTACACTGCTAAATTAGGGATGGCTAGCGCAGATAGCCCACATGTAGCTTTGCGCAAATTCATAACAAACCAAACCATATGAAATAAAACAGGAAGCCTTCTTAAAAATCAGGTCCATTTTGTGCCATAATTATATTGTGACTATTTATAAATGTAATTGCATTGTATTTTTTGTGCGGTAAAATATCGTATTTAAAAAGGTCCTATGTAAAATAGAACCTATAATATAGCAAGTGCTTTCCAAGCTTGCACATTCATCGTATCAGGTCAAAGGTCACCAACATTTCTTATAATATTAAGTATGCCAATTACAATGGAGAAGTTCCAACGATTACACCCTTACTCAACCAAGACAGACAGACTCTAAAGAATGAGATTGTGGCTGTTCTTCTGCATGGATCTTTTATTTCTCACAATGTTACACACGCGTGTGACTAATAAGTATTTTAAGCGTATTCGTGCTTATCCAGTGTGTGTATGTGTGTGTAATCGTGGGTATGTTTATCTAATGGTTTTTAACTTTATCATTTCCTAGGTGTAATTTCTATATTTCATTATCTTATTGCTTGTCGTTGATTAAATGGGTTAATGGAAGTGAGAATTTTATCTGGTCCAATACTAGCTTTGCTGTACCTACAACTGGCTGTCTTCGACTTTTCTGACACATGTTTCTTGCGTGCCCTAAGTTTCACTCAATGACTTCCACAAATCTGGGGGTCCTGCCTCCTGAAAGGTCCTCCCCCCAAGCTAATACCGGCTCTTAATCTAATTTTAGATTTCGCCCTACTATATGTCTCATTGTCACCCCCCCCCCCCAGGTTAAAAAAAGCTGGAGCTGGGACTGATTGTAGTTTTAGTCACATAAATCTTATATATAACGTAATATATATCTAAATTACTTATTAGAAATTACATAACACGATAAGATTAAACACCGTATTCCACATCGTGGTACAAGATGCCTCCGCCGAAACAATAGTTTCCACTGTGTTGTTAAGTGGCAGAAATCAATATATATATATCATTTCAATCAGTATTGTAGCTTTTACTGATCTGACCAAGTTTCATGTGTATACGTCTCGTTCACACATTAAATTTGTTGCTCTGTAGATAATACTGAAAAGTTTCACATAAATGTTAAAGACACGAGTGAAAATCGATTGTCCATGTAATAAAACGAAACGCAACTAACATATTAATGTGCATTAATGTGAACGAATTTGATTGTATTGATGACTTTGTACGTTAAAGGAGTTTTGTTTGTTTCGGATATATGCGCAACGCTACAACAACGTCGATCTACCCTAATCGTCCATGATTTTTGAATTGGTAAGTTAGAAGGAAGACATTCCTTTAAACAATCAATCCCTTTTTGACCGCACCTTGTTTTTCACACCTAGAGTGTTTTTGATTAGATTGTATTATAGCAGAATAAATTACGTAAGCTATGTTCGAGAAGCGTATATAACTTGTTTACGTAAAATTGATTAAATTCTTTATAACAGCAGTGGTCAACAGGTGGCGTCTTTTGAGCCGCATACGGCTGTTCATTGGTTCTTTGAACATTTCTAATTTCTATGTACTTACGTTGTTTATTTTTGATTTTTTTTTATGTAAATATTACGTTGCAGCGGATAAACCCACAAATTATTCGACTATTGGACAGTTGTACGGATATAGGAGCAGTTTTAGCGAATTATCGCTCTATAGCTTCGGTTATTTCTGAAAGTTGCGTCTCCTTTTCGGTTGCTGTGTTTTTTTTTCTGGCTCTTAAGCCTATTAAAGTTAACAATTCCTGCTATACAATAATAACCCTGTACAGACCCGTATAGTAGTACGTTACAGAGTTTTCGAGCCTAGTTCACATTCTGGTTATATGTAGTTTGTGTACATGCATTGCACGTCTGTGTTAAAATAGTTTGTGGGAAAACATTGCTCATCTTTTATTTACATGTGGGTTAGCGGAAGTAATAGTCTGATGAAGCGATCCGTTATTCGTCTTTCTCAAATGTCAAATCTGTAGAAGCATCTGATTATGTGTGAACAGCTGCTTACTGGTACAGTTACTTTTCTACGACATAAAATAAACATTATTTTTACTGAAATATATTTAGTACATTTGATATGTTTAGTAAGAAAGATCGAATTACCATTTCTAAATACGTTAACGCTATAAACCGGGTTTCGATACCCGTGGTGGGCAGAGCACAGATAGCCCATTGTGTAGCTTTGTGCTTAATTACAAACAAACAAACTTTTAAATACGTACGTCGACGGAAATTATCACGATGTATCACACTAGTGTATTTATTTTTGATATGAAATTAGCTTATATTTCCAGAACATTATCTTAAACTTAAATATTTTTGATCTGTTAATGTTGCACAACCAGCTCCGACTTATTTTACATGTTTTTTTTTGTTTGCTTTAGTTTTAATGGACGATCTCAAAACTTTTCTTGTATGTTTGAACTTAACCACTCCGAATAGAAATGAAGAGAAAAGTCGATTGGATGAATAGAATTCAAGAAGCAGTTAGTATAATTTCGGCTATGACTGCATATCCGGCGGAATGACAAGCTAATGCTAAAGAAGCCTCGGTATTAGTCTAATAAACGTAATTTATTCTGATACGGACACCGTTAACTATGTTGTTATTTTTTTCATTGTGTCAGTTCTGTATTTTCAAGGTTCGTGTCAAAACGGATTAAAATATATAACTAAAGGCTAAATAAGAAGACATCTTCAAGTAACCAGAACAAGAATAATAACAGAAGCGTAACAAACCCTATGTAAACTATTGTATGCAGATTACCCTATTTGATCTGCGCGTAGGATGTTTTAACTAAACAATACTGAACTGTCTTTAAAAAAAATCAAAGCTTATTTAGGCTACTTACCTCTCGCTTAATTGACGTGACGACAGTGTAATTAATGTAAACCAAATGCATCGTTACTGCTAATCTGCTCATCATTTATTCCAGAATTAGTATATTGCATTTCTATATTATTTAACGTAATACATAGATAAAATAAGTGAGAGTTTTGATTTCTAGTCAGTAATGTTCTGAAAACAGAGGGGGACGTTTTTGTAGAGAACGAGATATTGTTTCTTCAAGTACGTGAACTTGAAAGTCACTCAGATTGAAACATGATATTTCCTGAGCACCTGAGTGAAAATAGAATATTGTGGTCGATTCTATAATTCACATTTATCCTATAGGTTTTTGTTTTACCTAATCCCCCAAATTCATGAAACATAATAAAGACAATCTAAGTACTTCTATAACCAGTTTTGTGGTTTAAAATTTGATAACCATCACGTAGTTAATACGGAACTTGCTTATGACACGTAATACACTTTAAGTTACGTTTCTACTGTTTTATGATACTAGTTAGAAACGTTCTTTGAAAATATTGGTTTTAAATCTAGTTTGGTTAAATAATCTTAAAATCTATTGTTGCTTGAAGTTTCACGTGCAATTAGAAGTTATTTTGTTGTGTTACATGCTAATTATTGTAGAAATATGCAATAATTTTGATGAAAAAATCAAGCAAATTTTTATCTCTGCCACATGTTTATTAAGATTTAACACCTTCATTGCTAAGTTTATAGAAAAATAACTTCCAGGTTTATTTATAATACACAGTAAAATACAGAGTTATGTTTTAATGTTTCATCACTTACCTGAAAATTCAAATTAGTATATTTTTGAAAAGTTTGAAGGGGAATTCTCTTTCTTCGTGGTGGTACAAAGTTCCAAAATCAAAAATGATTAATATCACTTTTTCAAGGTTAAAACCAAGGTTATATAGTGTTTCCCATGTACGTGGCAGTGCTTTAGACGAAGATGCAATTCAAAAGAAAAAATTCTTGAGCATATTAAACTATGTGGTGCCATCTGTTGTATGGTACATTTATTAATTGTTAAATTAACTAATTGTCTTCAGGATATGATACTTAAAAAAACATTCGTCAAGCATTTGTCTTATTCAGTTGCTAACCGACAAACGAAAATTCTAAAAATATAAAGCTTTAATGCATATATGAATACAGTGTAACATTTTATTACATGGTAAATCATCTTTATATAAACACATAGAAACGGAAATGATTTTCAATAAAAAGTTGAAACACCGTACGGAATGGCCACAATATAGCATGGCCTGAAATACGTGAAACATGAGAATAACATCTTCTATGTATTGTATCTTACTCTTAATGTTATAGGGGAAAATTGTTATGATTGATAATAATAAATATACCAATAAACATTCAACGACTGTTACTATCTTACTCATTTGTTTATGTACTAAAGTGTTTATTGTTTTAGTTATATCCTAAAGCACTGGAAATGTGGTAGCTCCAAATCATTCTATGAGATAACGAAAATGAATCTAGGTAATAGAGACAATGAGAAAAATCAATCGAAAAAAAAAAGACAAAGAAGATTACACAAGTAATTTTGTTTGTTTGTTTTGAATTTCGCGCAAAGCTACACGAGGGCTATTTGCGCTCACCGTTCCTAATTTAGCAGTGTAAGACTAGAGGGAAGGCAGCTAGTCATCACCACTCACCGCCAACTCGTGGGCTACTCTTTTACCAACGGATAGTGGGATTGACCGTCACATTATAACACCCCTCGGCTGAAAGGGGCGAGCATGTTTGGTGTGACGGGGATTCGAACCCACGACCCTCAGATTGCGAGTCGAGTGCCCTAACCACCTGACCATACCGGGCCCACAAATAGGTTAAAAAGGTCACAAAAGTATCAATAACAGTTAAACCAAGCAAATATTGCGTATTTACGTACTATTAATTCATAACAAGGTTTACGCAAATATGTGACAATAAAAAAAAGTAAAATTCTTATTTTGGATTTTGTCATTTTATACCATTCTTACAATATAGGACTTTTTTTTACCTGTTTGTGTAATTTTCTTTGTCTATTTTTCGATTCACTTTTTTCTATTGTCTTTTTTCGTTGTTTTTTTTACCCTTGTCTTTATTACCGCTATTGAATGAAAATACAGCTGCTCTAACAGCACTGTAATGTATTCAAGATTTACGTGTTCCTACTGTAATCTTTGATACTGTATATAGATTTCCTCGTACTGTATTCTGAAATACCAAATATATATTTGTTTCTGTTCTGTTCTGTACTAGAGATACATTTGTTCCCACTGTATTATGAGACATAGTTGATATATTTGCTCCAACTGTATTCTGTAAATAGAGTGCATTTGCTCGTACTTTATTCAGAGACATTGATGACATATTTTCCTACTGTCTTATGAGACATAGTTGATACATTTGCTCCAACTGTATTCTGTAAATAGAGTGCATTTGCTCGTACTTTATTCGGAGACATTGATGACATATTTTCCTACTGTCTTATGAGATATAGTTGATATATTTGCTCCAACTGTATTCTGTAAATAGAGTGCATTTGCTCGTACTTTATTCAAAGACATTGATGACATATTTTCCTACTGTCTTATGAGACATAGTTGATACATTTGCTCCAACTGTATTCTATAAATAGAGCGCATTTGCTCGTACTTTCAAATGTATCAACTATGTCTCATAAGACAGTAGGAAAAACATGTCATCAATGTCTCCGAATAAAGTACGAGCAAATGCACTCTATTTACAGAATACAGTTGGAGCAAATGTATCAACTATGTCTCATAAGACAGTAGGAAAAACATGTCATCAATGTCTCCGAATAAAGTACGAGCAAATGCACTCTATTTACAGAATACAGTTGTAGCAAATATATCAACTTTGTCTCATAAGACAGTAGGAAAAACATGTCATCAATGTCTCCGAATCTCCAACTGTATTCTGTAAATAGAGTGCATTTGTTCGTACTTTATTCGGAAACATTGATGACATGTTTTGTCTACTGTCTTATGAGACATAGTTGATATATTTGCTCCAACTGTATTCTGTAAATAGAGTGCATTTGTTCGTACTTTATTCGGAGACACTGATGACATAGTTTTCCTACTGTCTTATGAGATATAGGCGATATATTTGCTTGTACTGTATTTTGAGATACTGGCAATGTATTTGTTCCTAGTGTATTCCGAGATGCTGATGATATATTTAATTGTTACTACTTTATGAGCTATAGTCGATATATATTTGCTTTTACTGTATTCTGAGATACCGACGATAAATTTTGGTTTTATTGCATTCTGTTACGTTGTATTGTTATGAAGAGTGACGTAAATATACTGCCCAATTTATATTTCAGGGTTAGTGAATGAAGTATTATCAGCAGGGGTAGGGGTGGGAATAAAGTCCTTTTTGTGTAAATAATTTCGTGTCCACGCAAAGTCAATACATTGTATGAAGAATCCACGGAAAATCAAAGAGATGAAGTCACGTGGTGAAGAAAAAAATGTCTTTTTGCTTGAACTCTTTTCTAAACACATAATTAATTCACCAATTCTCTAGTTATCTCTCTGCGGTATGAGATGTTTGCTATCTGGTTTGCAGTGACATTGTGCAAAGCTGTCTAAGTCTAACCTATAGATAGACTTATTAAACTGTGCTTCTATAGCACATGTATTACTAGCCCTGATGAATCCGCAACGGCGAAACGTTTATTATTATTTTTATGTGTAAAGGTCGTTTTTTCTAACTTTATTTCCAAAATGTCTAAATCTCTCCAGTATGCACTACAATTCCACGGAAACAAATTACCATCAGTTGACCAAATCCACTGTAAGTTATTATGTTTATTTTAGTGTGTGTGTGTGTTTTGTTGTTTTTTTGAGGGGGGGATTGGGGAAGGGAGAAAGGTGAATGTTGAAAAATTATTGAATGGAAATCCATGGCTTTTCCTTTAAAAATAATAGTCGCTTTGATGTCGTGTTTGCCATTGTTTTTGGAAGTTCATATTGCACTTTTATTAATTAACGTACACTGTTACTTTATTTTGTTCTTTAGGAAGTCGGCTGAAGACACGTGGTGTTGGGGTGATTTTTAAGAAGAATTTCCAAGCCGTCGAAATCGCACCACTTCAAGTTTCGATGAAACCACTAGTGGAACCTTTTTCAGTTATCTAACAATTAAGCTTCGTGTACCGCGTTCCACCCTGATCCATCAGTACATAACACGACTTTCCCTGTCGACTGAGCATCCAATAGGGTGACCTTGGGGAGTTTGCTGGCTGCGCAAAAGCAGAGGGTCAAGAAAAAGTGGGCCAGCAGCCAATGTGTCGTAGTTATATGTTCTATTCTTTGTAAGGACATTACCTGTTAGAGTTCTACTACGCAAGTAATGCTTATCGTATCTCCGAGCTTCAAACCAGCTTTTATGAAGGTCAGAAATATTACTCGGAAAAGTAATGAATTCTTATTGGTTGTCGATCTTAAAATTAGGTATATAAAGCATAGAGAGAGAGTAGAATCTACTACATAGCATACTTCAGGTGTTGTCCGTATTGAATTTCCAAGTATTGTACAAAAGTACGTTAAGTTTTATTCATATCAAGGGAACTGGGGAGTATGGATCGAAAAGGGGACTTTTATGATCGAGAGGAAAATGGACCAATAGATCTAAGTATTAAACCTCCCAGAGCAATCTATATAAATAAGTGTGAAACTAAGCCTTTTAGAAACACACATCACTTTAAAGAAACAGAAAAGATGACCAATCATGGCTATCACTCAGGATTAATAGAAAGAGGGTCGAAGATGATGTGCAGGGATAGACTGTCCACTTCAGTTTTACCTTATTCGGTTCAGTCACAAGACACCACTAAAGTAAATTCAAACATTGAAAACATTAAGCTGAATGTGCCTCAAGCTTCTTTTGTCTTGCCGACTGCCAGTATTGGCAACTTTCCTATTGTATGCGATGCTCTAGGAATACGTTATTCCATAACGAATCTTCCTGATGGGCAAAGGTGTCTTCTTCCTTTAGGAAACTCCATCTATAACAATTCTCAAAAGTTAATTTCACTTGAAAATACCGCAAATAAAAGTCAAAATTACCATAGTGAATCTGAGTCGTTTACCTGGTCAAGTGATCCGGTTTGTATGAAAACTCAAAAGGGATGTATTTGTAAGTTGTGTGAAAGAAGACGAAACGTTCACCAGAGTTATTTAAGACCCAATTCCCGCTTTAATAAAAGAAACTCTCACATAGAACAAGAATCTCATCCTTCTAAAAATGTTTCATTTAATGGATCTGCATCTGATATCCCGTTTTCCTCTCTCCGACATTCCATTAGACACAACTCTCAATCGCTTGAATTGCCACCGTT
This sequence comes from Limulus polyphemus, assembly GCF_000517525.1. Classification (NCBI taxonomy): domain Eukaryota; kingdom Metazoa; phylum Arthropoda; class Merostomata; order Xiphosura; family Limulidae; genus Limulus; species Limulus polyphemus. The sequence goes on from NW_013665621.1 coordinate 1,595,251, forward strand.
TCTTCAAAACAGTACGAAACATGAAGATTTTTCGGAAGAAGAAGAGTTACCTGAAGATCTTTCACTTAATAAATTACCTCACCGTTTAGAAGAATTTGCTACATTAGCACTGAGCTCGGAGCATTTGCGAACTTTTAATAAACTCAGAAGATCTGCAAGCTTTTGTAATATTTCCAACAGTACTCTAGAGAAAGAACAGGACCACCCTACGGACAGACCAAGAAGGAAGTCAGATAGTGAAACACCAGACTTATCGCCCATTTTTAAAAAAGATTCATCCCATATTCTGCAAGATAGCCATTCCGGCCGAAGCTCTAAGAAAACTCGCATTTTCTCGTCACTTTCTGAGAAGAATAAGTGCCTTGTTTCAAAACAAGAAAGGCTAAACATTCCCAAACCCTTACAAAGTTTGCAAGCTTCTGTAACAGAAATGGGTTATCATCCAGCAAATGTCGAAAATGACGAAGAAGATTCTTTAAACCCCTTTAAGGCCCGTTCTTCTCTAAAGTCTATGAAAGTTGCATCGCCTGTAACTCTTTCTAAAAAAGATACCTTTTTGGAGCAGCTGCGTCAAATAGCGCCGACCGGTTACCCTTGGAATGTGTATGGCTATTATACCCATCTTATGCAGCTGTGTCATAACCACGAAGCCTTAAAAAAATACATTGATTTATCTATGGGGGCCATAGCCGGTACACCAGCCGAATTTGTAAGCTCCTTTTCTTCACCATCTTCACCTGCTCCCACACCACAGCCCTTGACTGCAAGTTTCCCCATGCAGGATAATTCACCACTGAGTGAGGTGAACGGCAGTGTTAAAAAACAGCCCACCAGAGCCTTAACGGGCAAACACGTGAAATACGGAACCGGCGCTAGTCCCTCAACGTTGCTTACTCTTCGACAAAAAATCCAAGAACGACAAAGAGCAAAGGAACTCGCTGTACAAGGTGAGGTTATTTCAAATGGCAAGACTGTTGAAGTTCGCAAAAAACGTAACCGACCGGTTCTATCCAAAGGTTCTGTTAAACGTAACCGGCAACAGAAAACCAAAAGTATTTCAAAGTTTGAAACTTAAAATAAGTGATTTCCTAATAATGTGATATTTATAACTTGGTGAAAAAAAAAAAGAAGAAACAGTTTTTAAGTATTTAATGCATTCCAATCATCATTGTATTTAACATGCCTAGTGCAGTTGTCACTGAAACTATTTTTGCAGAGGGACAAATGGAACTATTTTATTGACTTTGACGAAAACAAAATCAAGGTTTATTATTCAATTCAGTTTTTGGAATATAAAGGTGTTTGTAACACTTAAATAAAACTACGTATTTTTATTTTACTTTGTCTAGAGTCTCGTCTAAAAATACATACGCATGTTATGGAATATTTATCACTATTTGTAAAATGTTTCAACAATGTATTCGTTGTCATAGAAGAAAGGTCATCTTTGCTCAGTTTTCAGGGAATATATTCCTAAATTTGTTTTCATATATATGTTTTGAGCACAAGTTGTAATTTTTTTAATGTTTTTATACAAGTTTAAACATATTCTGATATTGTGTTTGTACGTAATGACTTATATTTAAGGTATTTTTATGCATTTTAAGAATACAATCTCTAGCAGAAGATTTTTCGTGGTGACCACACACATATTTCGACATAGAAGTGCATTTGAGAAATATTCAGTGGTTCATACACGTAACATTGCCTAATGTATTTGTGCGTGTGTAAGTGTTAAATAAAATACAGAAATTAAGTATATCTACAACGTTTCGGTAATTCTTTACCCATCTGTTACTTGAGTATTTTCTTGTGTAGAAAATTAACGTTGAAAAATATGGCCAGAATTTTCAAAAAAAAATACCTTTTATTATTTTCACTTATAATGTTAGAAATTTAAACAATATAATGTATAAATAAGGCGATTTATTCAAATGGGTCTTCCCTAATTTTTCCAAACAAAATAAAGAAACAACGAAACTTTCATAACAAATTAACTTTGTGAAAACTATCTTCAAGCTAGCTTTTATATATCTTTTGAATATTGACTATAATGAAATCACATTTGACGAACTTGTTGCTGTCTTAAGATAAAGAGGATGTCCTTATTTAATTTCTATGATGCATATTGGTGTATAAAAGACATTTTAATACTAGAAGTAAACGACCTTATAACACCAAAATTGTTGTTATAAGGTCGTTTATTTGTAGTATTAAGAGGATATCTCGGAGTAAGATTTATGAAAAAGATTTTCCAATTTGGAAAGAGATTGTTGAGTTAAATCTCTCAGATATGAGTGTTTGTCGTCCTCTACGGTGTATGTTATGTTGTGTGTTGAACTTTTTTTATCATTGTATTATCATATAATAAAAGTATAATCTGATAATTTTTCCCCACTTTCTTTGTTTTCATAAAACTTGGTTAGATATTGTCCAAGAAATTAATAAGTTCATAAGTTTGATTGACACTATAAAATTTTCAGTTTCTATGTAAGCAGCGTCATGTAGAACTTCGACACATCAAAATACCGAGAAGTAAGAAATGCGGTGATTCAAGGATTGTTAGACCAAGGACTGTTTTTCTTCAGTTTAACGGATAGATGACACTTATTAAAAGGACATTGTAACAATGAAATTAGGTCGTGCATTCTCCAATAGAAGAAGCAAGCTTCGAACGGAATATTGAAACTTTGAATTAACTTTTCTTGCTTGTCAATTTAGAGGATTCGAATTTTTTGTTTAAGCTTTATACAGATCGAACAGTAAATATTTCATAACAAATATTACTAGTTCTCTTGCCCTGTTATCAAAGGATGGCGAAGACAAACTGTAGAGAAAAAAAAACAGCTTGCACGTCGAAACACAGACATTTCTAACATATATGCAGTCTATAACGACTTGATCATAACCATTGGAAAGGTGTTCATGGATATCACCAGTTGATTTATTATAAACATGCCTGCTAAGATGTCTTGTCTATTGATTCCTGCCTTGATCAAAACCATTGGAAAAACGTTCATTGTTCCTGGATCTCACCAGTTGATTTATTATAAGGATGCCTGCCGAGGTGTCTTGTCCATTGATTCCTGACCTTCACATATTGAGACAACCTTATAATTACTAACCAAATTAGATTAAGTCACGTTTTTTTTTTAATTCAACAAACTTCCTTACTGAATGAAAGCGAAAGGAGTAATCTTCATTGCCTACAAGTATTTCCGGGCGTGTACATGCAACATAGATATGTGAATAGTAAGTTGCCACTAAGGAAAAAAAATATTTTCTGTAATCATTACCACTTAGGATTGCCCATATTCCAAAATGACTGAATGATGCTGATAGGTGGTTGGTGTGATATTAGATCAGATTCAAATTGATAATTTTAATCTGATAGGTGGTTGGTGTGATATTAGATCAGATTCAAATTGATAATTTTAATCTGATAGGTGGTTGGTGTGATATTAGATCAGATTCAAATTGATAATTTTAATCTGATAGGTGGTTGGTGTGATATTAAATCAGATTCAAATTGATAATTTTAATCATCTTTCTGTGTATATATTCTGATCCAACGAACTGCGATTAATTGATTGATGTGAATCTATCTCGTATCCGATATGACAAGGTTCGTTACCTTGCTATTAAAAACAATATTTTCGTACATTAACAACTGATAATTCAGTGGACATCGCTCGTGACATGGTTTTGTTAGTCGAAATACACATGCCATTCAATACTGAAAAAAAAAATCTTTATTGTTATTCTAGCAAAGTTCATCTACCTATAGTCCTATGAAATCCGTATGCAATATTTATGAACTCTGCGTGTAATATGATATATCTACTACTCATCTTTAAAGTTCAGAGCTTACAACACTGTATGTACAATATATTTGTTTTTAGCACTATCGTATTACCTGCTGATAACATCTTAACCTTGATACGTTGACAGACAATGGGCACTGTTAATAATGACATATACGGAGACAAATATAGAGCACAATATAACTAAAGTTCAAGTCCATCAAAACTAATGCCACACTTGTTTTTTTTTCCTCTCTTTCAGGTTAAGTGTAAACAAGGTAGTTTATCTCGTAACCGCCAGGTTCCTGTATATCGAAAGTAACAACAAGAATAAGACATAATGCATATCTATTTATATTAAGTTTTTATAAAATAGTAAACGAATGCAAACTTAGACAAATACATAACTATATACATTTTGTTTTTTGAATCGCAAACTCACAACATGATTGGTTATTTGGAAAATTGTATCAAAAACTGCGACATTTCTCGAGGTAAATAAATCAATATTAACTTGCAATCAGAGCGAGCAATCTGGCCTACTTAGATTAAAACTAAACATCAATCCGGTAATGAGCATAGCTAATTAAATATATGTTTCTTACTTACAAATATTAAATGCGTTGTTTCGTTAGTTGGGTAACCTTAAGAGCGAGCAGCCGGGCCTACTTAGATTAAAACTAAACATCAATTCGGTAATGAGCATAGCTAATTAAATATATGTTTCTTAATTACAAAGATTAAATGCGTTGTTTCGTTAGTTGGGTAACCTTAACTGTTAAGGGTATTTTTGGCCGTAAACACACTAAAATAATTATGTTTCATTAGTGCAAGTTCCCGGATGTTTAGCATCGGAGCCGAAAATATATAAGAAAGGTAGAATGTATTCTTAATGTAAAGCTCGTATACTATAATTACCATTTCGAAAGGTATATGATTGTCATGAGTTAATAGCCGCACTTCACATAGCTACTCAATGGGCTATCTGTGCCCTGCCAACTGCGTGTATCCAAACCCCATTTTTAACCTAAAAACCATCAGACTTACTGCTGAGCCATTGACAGGGGCATGAAATAGACTATTATTTATTTAATATACACTGTAGACAAAAAAAACGTAAACATCTTTAGAACAGAAATAGAATTGTGATGAAAATGAAATCCGGTTTACAATAAAAAATATCCGATAAGGCAGATGATGAAATGAGAAACAAAGAAAATTTGCTGGTTTTTAAATTTCGTGCAGAGCTACACAAGGGCTACCTGCGCAAAGTCGTATTAAATTTTGAACTGATAGGCTAGACAAGAAGGCAGCTAGTTAACAGCGCCAACCGCCAACTATTGTCTCATCTAATAGTGGGATTTGACCGTCACTCTTATACATCCCAAAATGTGGAGTGAATTTATTCAGAAGGGGGTCGACAACCAAGGACACCTGACTTTACACTCCAAGCATGCTAACTAATAACAACGCCCCGCCTTAAATATAGAGAAACAGAAATTGTTAAACGAATTTTAACTGAATATTGTAATCTCACATCAATTTCTTCCTTCAAACAAATTATACGTTATACAATGATACTATGTGTAATATATCAAAAGAGTTTATTTAGGAAAAAATAATATTAATAACGATTAACCCAAAAACTTAGTGTAATTGTCAATATAAGTTTCTATAACTTGATGAAATACAGATTTCCATATCTCTTGTTTGAACTAGTTAAAACCAACGCTTTCGAAATCGATACCGTAATAATTGCAAGTATTTCATAAACCATACCTGACACGAACCAACTTACAGCTTATATTAGCCACATTGAGTAATGCAATCTAATTACAATAATCTAAGAAAGTTAGCCGGCGTGTAAAAAGAGTGGCTACTGCATCTATAAGGTTAGAGCTGCTTCCACTCGACTCGCAAACTACGAGTTCGAATCCAGCCACCGAACATATCCGGTTTTTCAGTTGTTATAATGTGAGGATCAATCGCACTATTCGTTGGTAAATGAGTAGCACAAGAGTTGGCGGTGGGGTGGTATTGACTAGTTGCCTTCCTTCTAGTTTATCGCTTCTAAATGAGGGACTGCTGGCGCAGATATCTTTCGAATAGCTGTGCGCGAAATTCAGCAAACAACGTCGGGCTTCAAAAGTAGTCGTAAATGAGGATGGCACAGGAATCGTACTTCTATGCAAAAGTACAAGTTACACGCGGAATTAACGTCACATTAAAGTTTGGCGCCAGCTTCACTATCTTGCCACTGATCTCCTCGCTCAGTTGAGCCTTCTTTCGTAGCTGTTGTTTGTTGTTTATTATTAAGCACAAAGCTACACAAAGGGCTATCTGTGCTCTGCCCACCACGGGTATCGAGACCCGGTTTCTAGCAGTATAAGTCAGCAGACATACCGCTGTGCCACTGGGGGCTTCTTTCGTAGCATTAGAGAAGTAAAACTGAAATAGCTAAAATCACTTTTTCAACTGCTTGTCCACGTAAATTATATCTTAGGGGGGTAGGGAAGGTCCACCTGAGTTCGTCTACCAAAATTTAATCGAAAATGTCTCAACCAGTTCTTCACAACTTGTGACACCAAAAAATAAGCAGATACAGGGGCAACATACATATACATAGAAAGAGAGACAGGTTTAAAAATAAATATTGGAGCATTTGTATGCTTCCATAAATCGCTGGCGCATTTTTTTTCACAATGCGGCATTACGTCAATCCTCATACCCAAAGAAAATATTGCATATATATATATAATTATATATATATTTTAATGCTATTACCTAAAATGGAAAAGAAAACTACCTTTATGCGACTTACATTTTGTTACTAGATTTTTTAACTTTTTATTTGTGATCAATAAAGATTTTACAATGATCACTTTTCCCCTTTTCGTGTACTTGGCTTTCTCCCTGATCCTGATCTCTCAAAGTTTGAAAGCAGTCTCTCCAGTTTATTCTTTTTTTTTTTTCACAATACGCGATCTTACCATTTATTTCATGATCTTTCTAATTTTGTGGTTACAGCCCAAAATCTCATATGAATTTTCATTTTCCAATCTAGAAAAACTCTTTTGAGCAAATTTGGAAGTTCTTCAAGACAGCCTTTTCTCTTCTTTTTTTCTTGATGAGTCGTATGTTAAGGGGTCTTTCGAACACCTTAAGCCCCCAGTGGCACAGCGGTATGTCTGCAGTTATTATAGAAACTTGTTTCTTTTCTCAGCTGTTCTAATCTTAGAACTTGTCTTAAAAACCACGCTGTTTGGTCGTGTTGATAATAAAAATTCTCAAACCATTTTTCCCTTTCTGTTGAGCTAGTCATGGGTAATTTTGTTGAATAATAATTTGTGTGTCATCTTAATCCAAGATTTCACGTCAAAAATATTCCTAGTTACTTTAATTTTCAGGCAGATAAATGTAATTTTTTACACTCGGCATTTTACAGAGATTATATAAATCTTTCACATAAGTTATTGTTGCTGATTTATCAGCACAAATTTTACAATGGGTTACTTGCGCTCTCTCCAAATTTAGCAAATTTTGTAAGTTTGTAAAATTACCGCTGACCCACCTGAGGATTTTGCACATAGGGCAGATCTAAATTTCAAATGAATGTCTCAAACTTTTAATTTTTATAAACAAAAATGTCTATTGCCTGTATAAGTACTAAATATTAAAATAATAAAATAGCAATTCGGTGCTTGGAAACTTAAACTTTATAATTAGAAATTCGTTTATATTTATTAATATTGAACATATGAATCGCATTATCAAGCCATCAAGCATTCATGATCATATTCCGAACAAAGTTCCGTACTGAACCATTTTTTTTTCTTTACCAAAGCTACGCAATCAATTTTATATTTAGACAAAAAATAATGGCTGGAGACGGCTTGAACGGGTAATGAAGAAAAACATTAATATAAGTTTAACATAACAGCAAATGTACAACGTTTCGACAAGGTTTTTATGATGATGACAAAACCTTTTCGAAAAGTTGT
>NW_013665621.1:1603656-1622267 GCF_000517525.1 Limulus polyphemus
ACAACTTTTCGAAAAGGTTTTGTCATCATCATAAAAACCTTGTCGAAACGTTGTACATTTGCTGTTATGTTAAACTTATATTAATGTTTTTCTTCATTACCCGTTCAAGCCGTCTCCAGCCATTATTAGTCTCAAAGTGGGTTCCTCGTCATCGAATTAGACAAAAAATGTTTCGTTTGATTGTTTTGTTGAATTTCGCGTAAAGCAACGCGGAAGCAATTCTGCGTTAGCCATCCATGATTTGAAATCGATAGGCTAGATGGAAGGCAGCTAATTAACACCAACACCACCCACTGCAAACTCCAATTGAATAATGAGATTTGACTGTCACACTTATAACGCACCCATGGTTCTAAAATGCAGATCGCAATTTTTTTAATTTCACTAACCATTGGGCCGTGCTCCGCCTCTATAAAATGACATGTTCTTGCACTATAAAGAAATGTCAATGAATTGTTCGTCAATGATCAAATTATTTAAACTTAACAAAGCTATACAAAAGCTACAGATTTGTATGGATCGTCTTCTCCGGTTACAAGAAAATAACATTGAATATCTCGTGATTTTGAAACTAAAAATTAATATATTCATTATTTTCCGACAACAATATCTTTAACTAAATCAGGAAACACCTGTTCGTTTCTTCAGTTCAGTTCATCAGTTCGTTTCTTCTTACTTGCACTCTATCCTAGCACACTCAGACCGATGTTTAAAACCTAAGATCAGATGATTGCCCAAAAGTTAAATTGGGTAATGAAAACACTCTGTAATTTTAATAGAATCAGAATTATACTTTAAACATTATCCATTATTCACAGTTATGTAATAACAGCGGTAGATTTAGTTGTTTCAGAACAAAGCCACATTGAGCTGTCTGCTTTTTCAGCCGCAGAGAATCGAATCCTGGATTTTTTGTATTGTAAGTTCGTAGTCTTACCGCTGTCCCATCGGGGGTGGGGGTGGGGGCAACAAAATTCGATTATTAGATTTCTTTTTCACGAAACCTCTCTTTATTGTCTTTAGAAATTCAAATGATGATCTTCAGAAGATATTAAACTAAATTATTTAAAGTGGGTACAGCACTTCTTACATAACAACGTCCAACAATCAGGTTATAAAGTTTAGCATATTCGTTTTTAGAACTATCATCCACGTGTGCTACAGTTCAAGCACTGTAACTATTCATAGCCCAGTGTCACATGACCAGTGTCATTACCTTCGGAATGATCAGGTACTTCTTAGTAGAAAAACTCATTACACGTGGAGACAAAGGCTCAACTTGCGTGAACTGGTTACCTTTGCAATATAGCATTCCTATAGTTACTGGAAACCAGAACACTCTCCTTTTTCTCCCTCTCTCTCTCTCTCTCCTAAATCTAGCATAATATTAATAAATTAATAACAAGAATTACTTTCGACGATTCGTTTGTTTCAAATAAGAAATAAAATACTAATTTAATTGCAAAAATATGTCTGACTCGCGTCATTTCACTGAGAGAATGTCACGTACAGAACTGAGCACACGTTACTTTGTTCAAGGTTATTATAAAGAACAAAATTGTTTGTTTTTAAACTACCGAATTAATGGACATTGGAATTCTCGTAGTGGCAGACTTGTACATTAGTTCAACGAAACACATAAAACAAAACATTTTACCGTGGAAAAAGTGCGAAAACAAATAAATGTCACTTACAACGGATTTAAAACTGAAACTTTAAATGAACTATAATAAATATTCTAACTAGAAAAATTAACGTTTAAGACAAAGTTTTCAGTATTTTGTTCCACAAAAGGTTTTGAAGCGATATTTTCGGGAAATGTATTTTTCTTTAAACTTGGCCCGGCATGGCCAGATAGTTAGGGTACTCGACTCGCAATCTGTAGGTCGAGGGTTCGAATCCCAGTCACACCATACATGCTCACCCTTTCAGCCGTGGGGGCGTTATAATGTGACGGTCAATCCCACTATTCGTTGGTAAAAAAGTAGCCCAAGAGTCGGGGGTGGGTGGTGATGACTAGCTGCCTTCCCTCTAGTCTTACACTGCTAAATTAGGGACGGCTAGCGCGGATAGCCATCGTGTAGCTTTGCGCGAAATCCAACTTTAAACTTATTTGGAAAACGAACTTTTTAAGCAAGTATATTTTAGTCATTAAAACATCTTAAAAATCAATAATTTTAGAGTCATTAGACCCCCCAAAACAACACTATTTTTAGTGTTATGTATAATAAATGATATTCAATCAACAACACTTTACAAAATCTCTGAAACTAGGATGATGCTTCCTTCTTTTTTAGAATACAGATTAAACTCTAAAACAATTAAAGAAAAAATATAGAATGTCTCATCGGTTACTCTTCAGTCAAAATACAATTATGTTAAGCTTATAAACTATACTAACTTAAAAGATAAAATTTAAAATCCATTTACATGCAGGTTTTATTTTCATTTATATAACAAAGTTTACGTAAAATGAATTTGATAATATCATGAAATTGACTAGATTGGAGTTAATACTAGTGATAAACAACCTTATAACAGAAACTTTATTTTTCTTCTTTAATCGGACATTCAACGTATCGCTTTATAGATTCTTCAGTAACCTTCCATTAAAACACAAACTGTAACTTTGTTTTTGTTTTGAATTTCGCGCAAAGCTACACGAGGGCTAACTGCGCTAGCCGTCCCTAATTTAACAGTGTAAGACTAGAGGGAAGGCAGCTAGTCATCACCACCCAACTTTTGGGCTACTCTTTTACCAACGAATAGTGGGATTGACCGTCACATTATAACGCCCCCACGGCTGAAAGGGCGAGCATGTTTGGCGTGACGGGGATTCGAACCCGCGACCCTCAGATTGCGAGTCGAGCGCCCCAACCACCTGGCCATGCCGGGCCTCAAACTGTAACTAGTTTTTAGCGGAAAGCTCATGAAGAAACTATAAAGCAAACGTTTAGTGACCAATTAAAAAAAAAGTAACAAATTTGGTATTGCAAGATTGTTTGTTACTAGTATTAAAATGTCTCTATACTCCAATGTGCACTACAGAAATTAAATAATATATTGAGATTAAATTAAATTGTCTATGCTTTGTGATATTAGTACGTTTTTGGTTTTAGGCCAAACAATGAAATCGGTGATCAATATTGGAATAGTAGTAAATGCATTATTTCAGTGTTTTCAAAAATTAAAATAGCGGCACTCCCTTAACTCAGCAAAGTTTCCGTTGCGCCCCCTTCATATTAAAATAATGTTCACCTGTGATAACAGCAAAATCAAAATTTAATTACCTGTTTTTAATCATTTTTTAAAAATGAAATAATGCTTGTAAGGAGAGCGTAAATGCGAGAGCAAAAGAAAAACAAAAGCTTTGAGAGCAAAGTGATAGTTTTGTTAGAATATCGTTGTCTCCAACTCTTCTGTTTCTTCTGTAGTTATTTTTGGGTTTTCCCGTAAGAGGATGCCCCCCCCCCAGCCACCAGTACGCTCCCCCTAGAGGAGCATGCCTCACAGTTTGGAAAACACTGCATTATTTTAAGGACCCATGAATAGGAACAAAGGGGAATATGTTATGTGAATTACACCACATCTGCAATATCCTATGCCGATGAGGTCTTTCGCTCAATACTAAGGCTCATCAGGCCAGCTGAGACACGACACACACACATAGTAGTAGTAGTAGTCTAGGCGATATATATATATTATCGATATTTCATGACGACTGCTCCGATGTCAGCCAGATTCAGCAAGCGAACTATAATTATCACCAATTTTATTTCATTCATTTATAAATTGTATTTTATGGTAAAAATTGATAACGCAACATTACTTGCTTTATCTTAATTTTAGCACCGATTACTTATTTATATTTAATATAATTTAAAAAAAAATACTTAATTTTACTGTCATTCAAAAAAACTGGAGAACCAGAAAACTTGTCTTCTTGTTCGGGGAGCGGGTTAAGCAGCCACAGCGTCAAAGAGTGAAAACCATAGTAGTATTTCTAAGAACCCATGAGTGAAAGAAATGAAGAACATGTTATAACATGTGTTAAAATTTCATACAATTTTTGTAAGCGTGTAGCTTTCTCAGATCATTTGTAAGACAAATAATCTTGTTTTTAATTTAACGTTGTTCCTCGATGGCTTAGCGAGACCTTTAAGAGCTCATAACGATACAATTCGGGATTCGGATTAAATTTAACGTTGTTCCTCGATGGCTTAGCGAGACGATTAAGAGCTCATAAGGATACAATTCGGGATTCGGATTGAATTTAACGTTGTTCCTCGATGGCTTTGCGAGACGATTAAGAGCTCATAAGGATACAATTCGGGATTCGGATTAAATTTACCGTTGTTCCTCGATGCCTTAGCGAGACGATTAAGAGCTCATAACGATACAATTCGGGATTCGGATTAAATTTACCGTTGATCCTCGATGGTTTACTGGGAAGTTTAAGAGCTCATAACGATACAATTCAGGATTCGGAAACGGTGCAAACAACTGATTGTAGCTTTGCATTAAAACAATAAACACGCATTAACTATTATTTTTGTTATTTAACCTTTTTTTTTCGTCTAACACTAAACTATATAATTTAATTCTAAATAAAATTGTGAGTTAAAAACTAATTGGATTACATTAAGTTAAGGAAAAAATTAACTTCTCAAATTTTGTTTCTTTGTTTTGTTGTTAAGCACAATACTAAACAATGGGCTATATGTGCTGTGCTCACCAGGGGTATCGAAACCCGTTTGTTTGTTTTTTAGCGTTGTGAGCCTTCAAACTTACCGCTGAGTCACTGGGAGATAACTCAAATAATCAAACATATTTGCAAGACATATGCCAACTGAAGTACATTGTCAGAAATTTGATTTTCATCATAAAAACTATTGTAATAGAATTTCTCAGAGCGAAATGTCTAGTCAATATCAATTTGTATCATCAAAGATGAAGTTATTTAAATGATATCACTATAAAATCCATCTGTGCTTCACGGGTATTACAGTTACGTATGTTAACATTAGTGGTTCAACTTTGTTAAGACATCCAGCCGGACAACGAATTATAACGTTAAAATCCGGGGTTTGATTTCCCGCAGTGGACACAGCGGATAGCCCAATGTGGCTTTACTTTAAAACAAACAAAACAGCATTGTTATGATCCCCATGAAACTGAAAGCTTCATAGTTCAAAACAAGGACTGATTATAGCAAAATATCCATGAACGGTTCATAGATTAAAAATAATAATAATGAGAATTTCGTAAGTTAATTTTATGTGTTATATGATTCCTACTTATATAGCACAATTCTTACAAGAATGGAGTGAAAATCACAATATTCACACCCCTTTCACAGGAGGTTATGCTGGTTCAGCAAAGTTTGCCACGTGGAGAAATCTCCACATCATCCAACTTCCTTTCAGAGGAGGTTATAAACATATCAAGGTTATGCTGGTTCAGCAAACTTCGCCACGTGGAGAAATCTTCACATCATCCAACTTCCTTTCAGAGGAGGTTATAAACATATCAAGGTTATGCTGGTTCAGCAAACTTCGCCACGTGGAGAAATCTTGTAACAGTTTGAAAAAAAAAAAGCACAGTCTATTTTCATACATCACAATTCGACAATTATGTAAATGCACAACTCGTCTTACAAGTGTGGTTTTGATTTTATGACTTCCCTAAGTCACCAATATACAGTTACAATTTTGACAACTCTCACTAGCTCCAAGGTCAGGCAGTCTAAAGCTGCATGACTACCTCCGAGAAAACTAGAACAGAAAGGAAATTCTGCTTTACAGAAAAATATGTTAGGTTACCAACTCATAAACGTGATTAATATACTCTTAAGACCCTAAATATAATATCAGTAATAACCCATGAATGAGAATGTAAATAGTAAAACTGTATTATATGTATATGTATTGAAAGATATTATATGCAGAACTTTGAATATAAACAGGTGATGTATTTAATGGTAAAGGATGTCGATTTGAAGCAGAAATCAAACTGAGCCATTTATTTATGTGTAAGCTTTTTCTAACAACAAAATACCAATTCCAGACTCTGAACATTGCTAAACATTATCTCGTGGATTAATTCTTAACTAAATAAAGCATACAACTTACAGCACTAGTATAGGTGGAATAAGTAATGACGTTACAAAATGAAGTAGCTCATATCTTTAGACTTCGAATGTTTATTCAGGCTGTACCAAAATTATTCATTAAAAAATAAAATGACTTACAATATAAAGTATAAAAGCAAAGGCTCCTAATTTCTGCATAGTTGAAATTAATGGTATCAAGTTTCTCGTCACCAGGTGGCAAGTCAGTCGCATAAATAACAACATGGCGTCTAAGCAGAAGTAAGTGAAGTGTGTGATCTCTATGCCAAGTGTGAAAATTTGGAGTTTGCTCTGTGGTGATCGCAACGAAAGACATTATGTAGATACAACTGTGTATATTGTACTTTGATACAATAAATTAAAACTTTGAAAGTTTCGGAGCCGCTGCTTTCATCCATTATGTCGTGGTGGGCAGAGCACAGTTAGCCCATTGTGCTAACTTTAAAACAAACAAACAAACAATCCATTATGTTTTCATAAAGTTTAATTCTTTGAATGAATAAACTTTTGTAAACGCTGTATGTTAAAACAAAAATTTATTTTAACTCAAAGCACATAGTTATATATGACTTTCTACATGCCACGAAGTTCTAAAAATAATAAATGCGTGAGAATTTTATCTGTTACTTTCGTAGTGTTTTTATTTTGATAGGTGTTTTTAGTATATCCGTGGTATTTAGGCACACCATATGTTTACTACACCCTTTTTTAGTATAGATTTTTTTTTTAATTCAGAATCTTAATATAGAACACGGTTCAAAGAAGTAGCTAATTCATTTTGCCCAAGTTATTTATTGTTCTTGGTCAATCATTTAAGGTGTTACCTGTGCCTTCTCGAGGAAAAGATTTCTGAAAAATTCTAAATCCTATGTGAGATATACAGCGATCTTTTCTATTGGAAGGCCAAGTGACTGGAGGATATAATCTCCCTCGTTTTGTGATAGGAATGACTAACAGGCATGCGAAGGAGAACATTATTGTTTTGTGTATATAATACTATGTTTTCTCAGTCTGTAACAGACTGAACATATTCTGAGAGATTCTAGGAGAAATACAGATTTTATTAATGTTATTGGAGAACCCTCTTTCCAGTAAAAGGCATTGTCCTTCGTGAATACACATTTTGATAGTTTATCTGAAGTGAATAAAGATTGTTTCATTTTGTCACCCATTTTGTCCAGCATCTTTAATTTTTTTAAAACACAGTTTAAGTCAGACAATTCACAGTTGTTCCATAATACATTTCCTGTTCGAACCTTCTTTTATTCTACAGAGCCTAGGGGAAACCAGTGCACCTGAGAATACCACAATTCATAGCTTTGAGCAATATAACTTTTGAATTTTGAGAAACTAATGGCTTAAATTTTTGAATGAGTATTTACTTTATACTGAAATATAATTTTATTGGGATTTATAAGGCAAAGTTAGTTTAAGAAGATAATAAATGGGAAGAGTAATTTTGTACATTAAGGTTACTTTGACAAATAAAGATATCAGGGAAATTTATTATTATAATTATAAATGTTAATATTAAACATATACATGTTCCAAGAAATATTTCTTATTACTAGGTTAAAAACAACTTCAAATATTAAGCAAACCCTTTACAAAGAAACAAATGTATTTTTTAATAGCACTTACTCTTTGTCATTGCCACACCAGCATCTCTGTACCAAAACACAGAAGAGGTCTAGTTATTAGTTACAGAGCTTTAAGGTATGCATTTGGTAACAAATGGGGGAAAAAATCATTTGGTCTAAACGTATAAGAAGTACATAGATGATTGAGACGGTGGAGGTTAACAGAACTTTGATTGGGGGAAAAATCAGAAAAGCCAAAAGATACGGATGGGACACATTATCCATATAGAAGTAGGAAAGTATATCACTCAGCAGGTGAGTTAATTATTCGTATCTAAAAAAATTAAAATTGCTTGTTTAGAGTATTAACTGCATAAATATCAAACGTAAATAAATGTATTCAGTGGTTAAAAAAAAACACGCGTTTGGGGAACTGGGAATTTCACGTAAAGTAAAAAAAAAAATGTTGAACCCTCTTTATTGCGTGACTCGAACTTCGTATTTGAATATAATACACAATATTGTAGAAACGTTAAACGAGCTTTCTTTAATTTGAGTAAAGTGACGAAAGGTTTGTTTTGAATTTCGCGCAAAGCTACACGAGCGCTATCTGTGCTAGCCGTCCCTAATTTAGCAGTGTAAGACTAGAGGGAAGGAAGCTAGTCAACCGCCAACTCTTGAGCTACTCTTTTACCAACGAATAGTGGGATTGACTAAATTTATTTTCACATACCCGTCTTTTTTTACTGTTATTATTGATGAAGTTGAGCGTTTGAAGTAATACTGCGTCTAGATAATTTTTCAAACAATTAATAAAATTTTTAAAAATTAAACTAACTAAAAACATAGCATTATCAATTTTCAACGAATATATATATATATATATATATAAACATTTATTGTATATTTTCTTATTTACTTAGATTCTGAGTTGATGAGAAATGACTCCCGTAAATATACTAAGAAGAGTTTTATATTGCAGTATAAGGATCCTCCTATATTTGCAAGCTGTCTTATATACTGAAACGTTTTCTATAAAGAATACGAACCAACACGCTAGATCTCTCCACTTCTGTAGGTTTTAATACATGGAGTGTTTTGCATCTGACTTGCTGTGCATTTTACCTGATGCCAAACCTTACTGAAAGTCTACAACTTAAAAATAGCACTTTCATTTTGCGCCAAACTTTTTTTTTTTCGTATGTAATTTTTATGTTTTATAACAGCCTTTATATCTTAAAAGAACGTGTGGTTATGATTAAATTAACTAATAAATTAATACATCAATAGTTTAGTTTAAAATCTTCAAAGCCTCTCCCCTCCAATCCCCGATGGATCAGCGATAAGCTTTTCTGGCGTAAACAATATAAGTCGTCAGGATAGAATAACTTAAAAACTTAGATTTAATTTTAAAAATATTGTATTTCAATACGGTTAATTCCGGGCGAACACATTGATTTTCCTGATATATATATTTTTTGCCTATTAAGCTCAGCGTGTATCTTTTCACTTTGACAGTCTTTGTTTTAAGGTGGTTCACTTGCTACGTGTATCTTTTCACTTTGGCAGTCTTTGTTTTAAGGTGGTTCACATGCTACGTGTATCGTTTCACTTTGACAGTCTTTGTATTAAGGTGATTGACTTGCTACGTGTATCGTTTCACTTTGACAGTCTTTGTTTTAAGGTGGTTCACTTGCTACGTGAATCTTGTCACTTTGACAGTCTTTGTTTTAAGGTGGTTCACTTGCTACGTATATCGTTTACTTTGACAGTCTTTGTTTTAAGGTGGTTCACATGCTACGTGTATCGTTTCACTTTGACAGTCTTTGTATTAAGGTGATTCACTTGCTACGTGTAGGGTTTCACTTTGACAGTCTTTGTTTTAAGGTGGTTCACTTGCTACGTGAATCTTGTCACTTTGACAGTCTTTGTTTTAAGGTGGTTCACTTGCTACGTGTATCGTTTCACTTTGACAGTCTTTGTTTTAAGGTGGTTCACTTGCTACGTGTATCGTTTCACTTTGACAGTCTTTGTTTTAAGGTGGTTCACTTGATAATTCTAATAATTGATCTAGAAATGGACTTCTGCGATCTTAAAACACGTGTAATATTGTAAACTATGGAGAAGTTTTCTGGTGTACCTTGACATATTACTGAACAATGTTAAAGGATCAGTGTTAACATATAAATCAAGTAACAATAATAACATATTAGCAAGCTCTTATACATGTATATACCCCCTCCCCCACACACACACTCATACATACAGGAACACAATTGCTAATTTTTCAGGGGGAAAACTAAGTTTATGAAAACTTTTTCAAGTTACTACTTTTAGGTATTGCTAAACGTTTTGGAAGGATAACATTCCACAGACCAACACATTATCGGTTACTTTTAGTTTACACATTGACGGTTAGTTGTCTAATCAGATTTGTGTTTGTCTCATTGTTTGTTGAATTTTGTGCAAAGCTACTGGAGGCCTATCCATGCTAGCCGTCCTTAATTTTGAAGTAATAGACTAGAGGGAAGGCAACTAGTCAGCACCAACAACTATTGGGTTTCTCTAATTGAATAGTAGAATTGACCGTCACATTATAACGTCCCTATGGCTGAAAGGGAAAGCATGTTCT
This sequence comes from Limulus polyphemus, assembly GCF_000517525.1. Taxonomy (NCBI): domain Eukaryota; kingdom Metazoa; phylum Arthropoda; class Merostomata; order Xiphosura; family Limulidae; genus Limulus; species Limulus polyphemus. The sequence continues at coordinate 1,613,999 of NW_013665621.1, forward strand.
GTGATGGGATTCGACCCCGCGACCAGTAGAATAGCTTATTTTTTTGATGAGAAGCTTTATCGTGTATCTCTACATAATTAATTCTTTTTTACTTATATCTTACTCATACTATTACATAACTATATCATACATATATATATGTATATATAGAATACTTGACTTCTTGACTTTGACTTGTTCTTTATAAATTCAAATATAAATAAAAAGCAGTCGTTAAAAGTGTTAACTAATTTAAACTTAAGACACGAAAAATTTACTTTCTCTTTATTAATTACATAATATATCTATTTATTTTTGTTACTACGAAAGAGACATTTGCGTCTTGTCCTAGAAAATAAATAAATCAGAAATGTTGCTCTTAAAAGTATTTTTCAACAACAATAATTAGGAACGTTTACAGTAGAAAATAACAATAACCGAGACTTGCTTTCCCAAGCGAATCTTGACGTGTGACGTATTCATATTAACAACATGAGTAATAATGAACAAGTTGTTACCTAACCTGATTAAAGTTATAACTTAATATCTAAGTAAGGACGATGTCACGTACAACTGTAAAATTAATTTACGTCTCTATAATGGTTAACAAGCCTACTTCTCGTGCGCAAATATCTTGAACATCAAATGTCTGTTTCGTTTGGCTTTTCACATTTATTTTGATATTACATTTCCCTATTGTTTTGAACAAAGGTATATCTTATTAATGCATATCAAACAAATTATTTCGGTTAGCTGACCACATAATAAATGCTAATTCAAATAACTTATATATGTACGTGTTTCAAAAATGAGTCATCCACAGATTGGTCTTTTTTCAGCTAAGAAATAACCAACCAAAACGTTAGGTTATAAGGGGTTCACTTTCTTGTTGATGTAGTTTCAAAGACAAACAAAAAACTAGATGAGTTTCAGCAAACAGTCCCATTTATTAGGTCAAGTGTTACTGAAACAAGTTTTATTGTTACTATTATTATACAACAATCATACGCAAATTCTGAGAAATTAACTCGAACACAATAAAAAGTTTAAGTTGTTTTATGATCAACATATCAGACAAAATGAAGACCTAGTTTTTAGCTAGTTACATGGGTTAGTTTGTGTTTGTTTTTAATTATGCACAAAGCTACACAAGGGCTATCTGTGCTCTGCCCACCACGGGTATCGAAACCCGGTTTCTAGCGTTGTAAGTCCGCAGACATACAGCTGTGCCACTGGGGGGCTACATGGGTTAGAGTTGTGGAAAATTAAATGTATATGCATCTATAGACATTTGCTTGGCATACAATTTTGTTCCTAAATTGTTTTTGTTTAAAACTTTCTATCTTCTTTCCGGCAGTCATTGAAACGATGTAACTTACACGTGCTTTGTTATTTTAAATGCATTAACTATAATTTAATTCTCTAGATGAAAGGTGTTAAGTTCAAATACCTCAGACCATAAATTTAATTAAAAATCGTAGCTCGTAATACCTAGACGAAACGGTTTACATTATTTATTCTCTTTTGATAGAAAAAATGTAAAACAATTGTTAACTGTGTTGTAAACAATTAAGTAAATTTGTTGTATTGCTAGGACTGCGAAAGAAAAAATAAAAGACAACAAAACCTTGCCTCTGTACACCTGGTTGTTAGAAAACCAAACTCTATATAAGATTGCTAGATTCTATATACTTTCTAAATAACCAGGACAGAACTGTTGGACTCAAGTGTTTCTAATCAAACTGTATATGATGTTAGTAGCCTATAGTCTTTCTAAGAAGCCAGTAAACAGAACTGTTAGACTCAACTATTTCTAATCAAACTGTATTTGAGGTTATTAGCCTATACTCTTTCTAAGCAGCCAGTAAACAGAACAGTTAGACTCAAGTATTTCTAATCAAACTGTATTTGAGGTTATTAGCTTATACGCTTTCTAGGCAGTCAGTAAACAGAACTATTAGACTCAAGTATTTCTAATCAAACTGTATATGATGTTATTAGCCTATAGTTTTTCTAAGAAGCCAGTAAAAAGAACAGTTAGACTCAAGTATTTCTAATCAAACTGTATATGATGTTATTAGCCTATAGTCTTTCTAAGCAGCCAGTAAAAGAACAGTTAGACTCAAGTATTTCTAATCAAACTGTATATAAGGTTATTAGCCTACACCCTTTCTAAGCAGCCAGTATACAGGGCTGTTAGGTTCAAATATTTATATTCAAAGTGCATACAATATTTTAAAATAAGCAGCAAGTGACCACCTTAATTAATTGAAAAAAAAAAAGCTTTCCACACTCTTACTAAATGAATTTATTTTGCAACTTTTCAGCCTTAGGCCTACTTCAAGCAATGCACGAACTACACAACTGACTTGGATGGAATATTAGTCATTTACATGCTTTTTTGTTTTTTTAATACAACAACTACACTCAAACCTTGTATGTTATTTAATTATGCAGATGGGAAGTGTGTAGCTCAAATAACTTCAGACCATAAATCTAATGAAACATCGTAGCTGGTAATACAAGTTAACACTGAAGAAAAGTTAACTTATTTTTAAAAAAATAATTCTAATCTTAAAAGAGAAATTTCTTTGATTAATGCAATGCATACAAGATTGTTAGCCTCTACTATTTCAAAACAATCCTTACACAGAGCTGTTAGACTGAACCACTTGTAATCAAACTCTCTATAAAGCTATTAGATTCAACCTTTTCAATTACCTTTATTCATTTTATTACTGCCATACATTACAATACTTTTATGTATTGTATTTTCTACTTCCTTGTTGGTGTTCAGGTTTTTTTTTGTTATTCTAACACAGCATGTTTAAGCTTTCTCGTAGTGCGTGCTGATCAAATGGTAGCGACATCTATTTGATGCGAAAAACCTAACTGATAGTGATTATAAAAATCTTCAGGAAAAGCAAATTCTTTTTTAATCTCCTTCCTGGATATTTTCTCAGTGACAACAAGCTATAGTTAATGATCTATAATTATAATTTGATAGAAACGAAAACGAAACTCACCTCAAATCGGCCGACCTGCTGGTCTGTCTGGCTCGCTCTCGAAAGCTCTCCAATAGCCCACAAGTTTTGTAAGTGAGCAGCTGCAGGTAAGAAACTGGAATCGGTCTGTAAGATAGTTATAACAAATGATTTTTTTTTCTTTTCTCAAGAATCCTTAGAAATGCTATTGGTCGTTAATTAATTTCAACTTTCAACAAACGATAGTATTCTTGAAGTTTTCATCATATTTTTAAAAACTAGTTTTTAAATTTAAGTGGGAAATGCGGACTTACAAAGCTAGAAACCGGGTTTCGATACCCGTGGTGGGCAGAGCACAGATAACCCATTGTGTAGCTTCGTGCTTAACTTCAAACAAACAACACAAATAAATATCATGAAATTATCATTAATGTCATGTAAAATATTCCTTATAATATCACCCTAATAATTTGAAATTAGGTAAAACTTTCTGCAACAGACAATCACACAGAACTACAGCCACGTGATAGACAAATGTCCATCTCGCAAAAAAAGAATAAAAAGCTGTGCTAATCGGGTTGTGAAATATCTTCAAAATTTGATACGATGGCTGGATGAGTATGTAAGAGCTCTCGAGATTTTTAAATAACTTAAAGTCATGGGACACGTTTCGAAGAAAGGTCTTCGATATTCTGAGCGGAAGTGAGAAAAAGAACTGGTGAAAGGCGAAGAGTTTAGGACAGCAACGGGTTCCGAACTCACATATATGTAAATAAGTGACCATTTTAATTAATAGAGAAAATGTTTTCCACACTCTTATTAAATGAATTTATTTTGCAACTTTTCAGTATTAGGCCTACTTCAGGCAATGCTCGAATTATAACTGATTCGGATGGAATATTAGTAATTTATATGTTGTTTGTTTTTCTTTTTTAATACAGCAACTATACTTAAACCTGTGGTTATTAAAGAGAATCTTCTGACTCCCTAAACTGGCCCATTTATTGGTAATGTTAAGGAAATAATAAAAAAGTATTCGAAATTCACGAATGTTCACAAACTTCCAGCCAAAATAAAGTATTGAGAATACACTTGACTTTACATTTGGAAATGCATCATTTTGTCTTTTCTTGATTTCTATCTAACAAACTTCACTATATACGATGTAACTCTTGCCGTGGTATAACTTGTAAATGTACAATCATACAGCACCACGTATTGTACATAGATAGGTTTTATAAAATCTTAAGCACTTGCTTCTTTTTTCATTTTTTATTTTTAAACGACACTAGGACTACCCTCATAAACTCCTTAAAAAAAATGTAAAGTAAATACCGACAACGTGCAGAATAGTCGTGACGAAGTTTTTTTTACAAAATGTCAATAATACTTTTCTCTGTGTCCTGTATAAGCTACTGATCACATAAATGTTTCTCTGTTACTACAGACCTATGTTAAAAATAATAATAAATGCTCCCAAATGAGCTACAGTATTCTATTTTAAGAAATACCTTTTACTATATGCGACACAGTGTGACGGGTGGAACACGTGTAATGAAAATATTGTCGTAACAATAAATTTTTATGCGCTTTCAAAAACTCGGAAAATTCCAAAGGAGCCAAAACTAGCTAGTAAATCACGTAAATATCGTACTCGGGTTAACTACAAGAGCTTAACCCTAAGTATACCACCTTGGATGCATTTCTACCCAACTACACTTCAAATCTATATTACTCAACACAGGATGAGCCAGTGCTTTCCTTATAGTTATAACCCTTTGTAGCCACAAATCCCTATCCTTCCAATCTCACGCGTTTTACATTTTATTGTTTTTAGGTTAGGGCGTATACGCACCCCAGTTGATATAACCAAGGTGGAAACTGCTTGGTATACGGACGTTTAATTGAAAATGAGGTATGTGCGCTGTATTTTAAGAAATAGGGTGTCTAAATATAAAGGAAGTAATTTCCAATTCTAGATAACTGTTTCAATTAAGAAGTAAATAATATTCACCTTAGAAATGAAAATATAATTAGCTATTACCTCGAATAATATAATAATGATGATGTGGAAATATTGTCAGACCAATGCAGTTAGATTCGCCCCCCCCCCCCAGTGGCACAGCGGTATGTCTAGCGGACTTACAACGCTAGAATCCGGGTTTCGATACCCGTGGTGGGCAGATCACAGATAGCCCATTGTGTAACTCTGTGCTTTATTCCAAACAAACAAACAGTTAGATTCAAAGTTCACTATAAAGTACAACAATAGAATATTCTTATCCTAGTATTTTATTCACTCATTGAACATTTTGCTGTTTGTGCGTTTTGCAGGAAGTAAAAACTAACAGAAGTTACTGTGTATACCATCTTGTTCAGATATGACAGGAAACAATGTTAAAGCTATATCATACCTTATCCATATGGCCAACTTCCCGTACAGGTCTATCACCAATCAGAGTTCTTGGAATTGTCATTCGAGCATTACTTCCCTCAAGAGAAAGAGGAAAAAATATATATAAAGATCTTTTATTATTTTGATTTTTTATGATGTCATAAAATATGGGCTCAATGTGATCGGATGTAAATGATTTCATTACAAAAAATATTTTTTTTTCCACGAAGGAACAAAAAACTGGCACGAAACGTCAGTTTTTTTTTAAACTTCACACATAAATTTCTCTCTCATTCTTAAACCAAACACTGAATGAAGAAAAAGCAGTTCTTGTGACTATACAACGTAATTCTGTTGAGGACAGACTTATATTTATTGAAAATAAAGAGCAGGTTATTCGTTTCATGTGTCGTTTCCAATAGGTATAAATTACTAAAAAAATGTCTCAACTCCAAAACTAAACTGTGTTATTCAGATTTTATAGACAGTATCTTAGAACTCTACAGGAACTTTATAAAGAGATATAGTTACTGGAGCTTCTCTGTAGATTCTCAAATTCTCTATCCCAAATTTTCTCCACTGAGGCGAGGGTTGGCGTAATACCAATCTCAAAGCTACGACTCCAAGCCAAGCAAGACGACTCTATAGAATTATATATATATATATACAAATATTTATAACACTTTAGACGAAATATTAACATTTAAAGAAATACTTCATTTTTCAAGCACGTTTATAAAGATATACTAGATGAATTGTAAACAAAAACAAGTTACGTGAATCCGTGAAAAATGTTTTTTGGTAAGGGAACTGGAATGTTCTAAATTAAAGACAATTTTGAACATACTTGTTTTTGTGTGATTGATACGTAATCCTGGCTTCCTTCCTCACAGTGGGGGTCACACATGAGCACAGCACGATGGACACAGATCTCCCACTCTAACGTTTCACGATCTGAAGAACATTTATATCAAAACATGTGGTTGATTTTTACTCATCTAAATATTGGAGGTTACGAGTTTTCGGAGCGATAATAGTAATTTAAAACATTGGATTATTTTACTTTGTTTTTTATTAAATAAGTCACCGAATTCTGTATTGTCAAAATATAAAATGAGGTATCTTAATTTTGTATCATTGTTTTTATTCTTTCTATTCACTTACAAAAATTGAACTGTATTTCTATATCATTTGAATTAATTTTAAGAAGCCCCCCCCCCCAGTGGCACAGCGGTATGTCTGTGGACCTATACTGCTAGAAACCGGGTTTCGATACCCGTGGTGGGCAGAGCACAGATAGCCCTTTGTGTAGCTTTGTGCTTAATAAACAACAACAATAACAATAGTTCGTCTAAACGTTGGAAGTTAAACATCAACCTACTAAATTAATTAGTGCTGTATAGTATTAATGTTCTGGAATATTCGTTGGGAATCATTATCTGATTTCATGACTCATGTAACCAACAACTTAATCATAATCAGTAATAAAGAAAAGCTTCTTAAGTTAGTAAGCGTTAAAATATTTATGAGTAAAACTTCAAGTCAGTCAACGAGGACTAGCAAAGGAAATATTCATAAAACCAGAGTTAGATTGCCTCAAGGAAGCCAGCTGGAAAGATTCAAGACGAAGCTTATTACTGGGAAATCCTAAAGAAGAAGTCTTGAAAGTGTGATTTATTTAACAATTAATCCTTTTGAGATTATCTAAATGTAATGTCAAGAACAAATGGCTAATCTGTTGTTCACAACCATACCTCTTTCTTCTTTATATATATATATATATATATCAATGTCAAAGAAATTTAGGATCAAAGAAATATTATAAAATTTACAAAATAAACCAGGTACGTAGGACAAAATTAATCCTTCTTTTTAAGCTTTCTCAAATACTTTTATCAAATTGCTATTATCAAGTGCCCAGCATGGCCAGATGGTTAGGGCACTCGATTCGCAAAAACATGCTCGCCCTTTCAGCCGTGGGGGCGTTATAATGTGACGGTCAATCTCACTGTTCGTTGGTAAAAGAGTAGCCCAAGAGTTGGCGGTGGGTGGTGATGACTAGCTGCCTTCCCTCTAGTCTTACACTGCTAAATTGGAGACGGTTAGCGCAGATAGCCCTCGTGTAGCTTTGCGCGAAATTAAAAGAAACAAACAAGCTATTATCAAAAGCGTATTTCATAAATTTCTTAAATGTTCTATTAATGAGACTACGTTATTCAACAATAATATTTCATTACCTAATTCTTGTTTTGTAAGACAATTTTAAAACTCTCTACACATTAAAATAAAAAGCTGACACTTTTTAGCTTTCTTATTACACGATTATTGACGTGATCACAGAGAAAGGTTTGCGATAAAATGTAGTCTGTAGCTTTTGCTCATTTTTGTCTTCAACCGATACGTCTAAAGAAAGGAAAACTATCATTTTCGTCTACCTCATAAGTAAATTCATTGAAGCCGCTAAACTATTTAGATAACTAGCCAATTTTATTAAACTCTTTTTACCATGTGGCCATATCACAAAAGTGTCATCAACATATCCAATACAAAGTTCTTGTGTAAAATTAAAATATTTAAAGCTTGAATTTCAAACTCATTTATTTATACACATATCAAATAATAGCCGAGATCCCTAACTAATCTTTCATTCCGTCTGTAATTCTTTAAATATTTTTTTTTTACCGGAATAAGAGTGGTGAAACTATACTTTTTCTTAATTTTGTGAATAAAGAAGCTGAATAAAATGAAATTAGTCAATTACATACCTTGAGTCTATAAATATCATTAATTTTGGGAACCTTAGGAACTGCGTAAATAATTGTAAGACTATAAACTTACGTGGGTACGTAATTCCTTCCTTTTTTGTTGGTGGCAAGATATCTAATTTTAATTTTTGTATCAATTCTATGAA
>NW_013665621.1:1623243-1631693 GCF_000517525.1 Limulus polyphemus
AGGAACTGCGTAAATATTGAAGCTATAAACTTCGTGGGTACTAATTCCTTCTTTTTTTGTGGTGGCAAGGATATCTAATTTTATTTTTGATCAATTCATGAAACTTATGAGTAGATTATTTTTTATTATCTCATAAACATTTTTTTGTAATAATCTTGATTTTTTTTTCATAACCGGTTTCACTTATACCACAGTTTGTCCACCTTTACCAGCTTTACAAGTCACTATATTCGTTTTCTTCTATGTTTTGATTCAGTGTTGGAACAAACTTCTTAAGTAAATTATAGCACTTTAACTTAATAACATTAGTTTTAATTATATCTTTCACTTTATCCTTTCTCAAATAAAAAGGATTTTTACTGTGTAGTTTAATTTTTTTATGACAGAAGAATTGTTATCAGTTTACTGATCTTGGTGGAAAAACAGGAGGATGAGAAAAGACAAGATCAAAAGATAAATTGTGATGTTAGGAAATAAACTCCACAGGGACAGTAATAGTAATACCTTAAATTTGAGTGATACAAAGTCTGACGTAACGGTAGGTTGCTCTTGGAATTACTTGTTTAGAAAACACACATCATGGTAACATAACTTTTAATATCTATATACAGAGTCGACTAGTTACTTGGAACACAGAAATCCTAGCAGTATTAGTTTGATATGTTTTGGATATTCGCACAAAGCTTTACAAGGATTATCTGCATTAGCCGTTCCTAATTTTGAACTGGTAGACTAGAAGAAAGACAGGTAGTCAACAGCAACCTCTGCCAATTCTTGGGCCACTTTAGTCAAATAGTGGGATTTAACCGTCACTTATGACCACAAAGTTCTAATTTTTACTTTTCAGAAAGGGGACGCGAACCGTGTATCCTCGAATACACACTACAGCACACTAATCATTAGGCCTTTTTTAAAGTATTCCCAACAGTTTTGGTGTGAAAAATAAACCTTATAGATATACCTATAAAAATGACAATAACTAAGTGTGCCCTCCAGTGGTATGTCTGCAGACTTATCCTGCTAGAAACCGGGTGGTGGACTTTGCGTAGCTTTGTGCTTAATATCAAACAACAAAAAAACAACAATAACTAAATGTCATTATCGTGCATTAATGATGCTCAGGGAGTTTCGGGATATTTGAGCGGCAAAAAGAATATGAGGGTTATGTGTACTGAAAAAACATCCTTCTTTGATGCATGTACATTAAAATAGTACATGCATCATAGAATGATGTTTTTTCAGTACACACTGTTACTGTTTTATGCAACAATGTGTTTGTAATATTCATGCATCATAGAATGATGTTTTTTCAGTACACATTGTCACTGTTTTATGCAACAATGTATTCTTAATATACATGCATCATAGAATGATGTTTTTTTCAGTACACATTGTCACTGTTTTATGCAACAATGTATTCTTAATATAAATGCATCATAGAATGATGTTTTTTCAGTACAATTGTCACTGTTTTATGCAACAACGTATTCTTAATATACATGCATCATAGAATGATGTTTTTTTCGGTACACATTGTCACTGTTTTATGCAACAATGTATTCTTAATATAAATGCATCATAGAATGATGTTTTTTCAGTACAATTTTCACTGTTTTATGCAACAACGTATTCTTAATATACATGTATCATAGAATGATGTTTTTTTTCAGTACACATTGTCACTGTTTTATGTAACAATGTGTTTAATATACATGCATCATAGAATGATGTTTTTCAGTACACATTGTCACTGTTTTATGCAACAATGTATTCATAGAATGATGTTTTTCAGTACACACTGTTACTGTTTTATGCAACAATGTATTCTTAATATACATGCATCATAGAATGATGTTTTTTCAGTACACACTGTTACTGTTTTATGCAACAATGTATTCTTGATGCATGAACATTACGAATACATTGTTGCATAAAACAGTGACATTGCAACGAGGCACGCTTGATTTATTTATTTATTTATTTAATAACATAATATTAGGTCTTAAATCTTTGGGCGGGGTTTATATGACACGAGCAATTTCATTTCGTTAATAACTAATTTTCGTATCTTGTAATAATATTTACACTTTTTTGTGTTCTCAATCATGGCAAAACCTTTCAAAACAATAATATCGGCTTTTCATAAACAAACCACAGTTTTTTTTATACGGAAATACTTTGGCGGTTCTGTGTGATCCTCGTAAAAATCATCCTGACAGACAAGGGTTCATAACATAAAAACACGATAAACGAAATGAAACTAATTTTAAAATTAAGATGTTACTATGCAGGATTCGTAAAAGTCAATTACAATACACTTACCAATCCCGTCTTCTTCATTTTGGCTTCTTTTACATTGTAAATTGATGTAAGCAGTGTAATAGTTCTTGAACAAAATCTCTCCAATCTTCAAATAGAAATAAATGAATATATTATTACCGATAATAACACAGTAAGACATTGTAACATGTACAGTTTATGATGCTATTCTCAGTTTCACAGTATTTTATCTTTATACAATAATTATTAAGTAATAATATATATATATTGTATTTTTAGACTGGGAACAGCATAATTTTAAAAGTTATTGTGCATCATTAAACGGGTTTTTTTCCTTCTTTAAACATCTGTCATTGTTATTCATTATTATAAAAAAAATATGCTTTAAAACAGTTGGAGAATGTTGATAATTATCACCTGTCTTATAAACAACGCTTATGACCAGCTATGAAAGAGTAGCAATAGATAGATAGACTTACCGTTACAGGTTCGGAAAATGTAATGTCTATGACACTACATCCCGACCGATGGTCAGTTCGTTCTTCCTCTAGTAAGATTGGAACAGGTCCTTTTACATTAAATTCCAAAGGTTCTCTAGAGTCCTGTTCCATTTATGAGATTTTTTTTACCACGAACTACAAATATTGATATACGTATAGATTAGCAATGGATTCATGATGGAGAAACCGAAGTTTAATAATGAAGACTGATGATAAAACATAAAACATTTTATTTACAAGGTTCGAACGTTTCGAAATAACTTATTCCATCTTCAACGAAATCTGAAAATCGTATTACAAAGATGATTGTTACTAAAATTACAATATAATAACATAATCACTAGTTTACTTAGTTATGAAGACAAACAGTAAATGGACGGATAAAACAACGATTATATATGTTACATATCAGCTGAGTTAAGTGTGAAAATTTAGAACAATCTTAGATCTAAAGAGCTTTGTGAGTCTTTAAGAGTCGGGCGGTCTTTAGCTATGAGTAGACTTTCTTTAATGTAGAGTTCCAGGTCTGAAGATCCTGTGGTAATGATAGAGATATCGTTAAATGAAATATTCGTTCACATTCTGAAAACCACAGGTCACAATATTTCATTTAACGCTGAAGATGGAATAAGTTATTCTGAAACGTTCGAACCTCGTAAATAATTTTTTCTATGTTTTATCAACCGTCTTCATCTTCATTCTTAAACAACGTATACATTATATAGAATTCTTATAGCTTATGCTGCCATCTGGTTGTGAAACATGGGACTAAATATAACATTTTAAATGTTATATCTAAATCATGCCTAGTCAAAAAATTAATGACGTGTTGTTTCTTTTATTTCACAAGTAATAAAATATATAGCTTAAATGTTTATTATAAAATGTTTTGATGGTCAACAATTAAATAGTTCCATGTATAAAAAAGTCTTTCTTCACTATATCTGACATAATTTGGACCATGTCAGAAAGGTACCAATAAGTGAGGTAAAGAGAATACAACGAAACTTATAAACACAAACCTTCAACTTAGAAGCCTTAACTAACTTCACAACTTCTTTTAGATAATGGATGCCCAGAAGTAAGCGTCGACATCTTTATAAACTGCATGTAAACAATACAAGCAAATATTTAATTCAACATTGAAAACAAGACTGGTAACTACTTTGACTATTCCATTTGTCAGTATAGCAGTCAGAGTAGTTAAAAAGTGTAATCTATTAATCAATATAACACGCATGCGTGGTAGAGTACTCAAATAGCTTTTAGTTCACACATCTTTCACATCAACACTAAGTGGCAAAAACGCTTACTATGCAGGAATTGATGACGCAAGTTACGGTTTAAAAACCGAAAGATGGCAAAGCATTAGAAACCAATAAGCCTTAAAATATGTGATAAAATAAAGTTAACTCCAGGTGTTTTTTGTTTATTTTTTACATTCCTCTTAATTCAATATCAGGGTGGGTGGGGTAAAAATAGCACTTCAGATCTATTACACATCACTGTCCCAGAAAATATTCGTTCAATACCAGACAAACTCAGTAGTCTAGATAATCTTTTTTTCAAATAAACAATTGACTTTTATGTAAATCACTTAAATTCTTGGGGTAGAAGAAAAGGTCCACATTTTTTAAAAGAAAAACTCCCCATTTCCGTCTGTCTCGTTCTGGTTGCGCCCCATTAGGCCTATTGGGAATTAAAGATGAAAGTCTGAGATCCAATTAAAAGAATTAAGAAATTTCTTTCTTTAAAACATTTAAGACAGTCAATGTTAACTTTTGGGAGTCAGTTTTTGCTGTTGTTGTTGTTGATGTTAATGTCCCATTGGGTACTTCAATTTTGTTCTAGCTTGTATGATGCTGTCTCATTGGGTACTTTAATTTTGTTCTAACTTGTATAATGCTGTCTCGTTGGGTACTTTAATTTTGTTCAACTTGTATAATGCTGTCTCATTGGGTACTTTAATTTTGTTCTAACTTGTATAATGCTGTCCCATTGGGTACTTTAATTTTTTTCTAGCTTGTATAATGCTCTGATATGTTGTGAGATTCGAGTAATTAAAAGTACTTCTATTTACCCTATGTACACATTTCAAGAAATATTGCATTTAAGTTGGTAAACTAAAACAAACATAAAGGGTGATACCATTAATTATCAAGAGTTCGCAATTATATTTTGGAAGGTATTGTATACTATATTTTCACCTAAAGCAAACGATATCTGTTTGTTCTTGGCCTTGAAATAAAATGTGGAAAGTGTAATTTATAATAACCCTAAAAAATTAGACTTAGTTACTGTTTTTTGTTTTTTTTATCTCTGTTCTGATCGCCTTTCACCAGTTCCTTCACAAGTATTATTTATCGTTTCCTTTTCAGAACTCAAAATACTTTACACAATAATAAATTATATTTTCAGGGACTAATGCAAAATTCACTATGTCACCAAGAATTCTTTCTTTTCTTCACTGAAAGTACACATTTTAGTGAGAAAAAGAAAAAATCACAATTCATAAACTATTTCTATGTGCGTGTGTGTTCGCTTATAACTAGAAAACTGTTGGACTGAAATACGCGATAATCAGGCTTCACCAGCAAAAGACACTCACAACATAAAAATTGTTATACAATAATGTATTATTTGTATAAATTGTTTGATTTCATCTCTACACACAGACGTGACGCGCAAAAAAATTTTAATTTTGAAACCATATTTTAAAATTATAACTTTTGTTGTCTTTTGTAAAAGATGTATAACAAAAACTTTGAGACAATTAAAAATGTTTTATTCTTTTATGGGCTTATTAAAAAGTTTCCGAACTCCAGTCGATAAAGTGGTTTAATAAAAGCATTTCAACCACACTGATTCACGTTGCTTCAATCATCACCTTTTGTTCAATACTGCTACCACCCAGGTACAAACTCTAAGCCTCACTGAATAGGATATTCTTATTAGTTAGTCTCGTAATAAATCTGAAAAACAATACTAATTAATTTATTTACAATTTAATTTTATGTAATGATCCACTGATTTATGTCAGATTTTATTTTTACAGAATTAATTTGAGCACATAATCAATTGAAAGCCTACCTCAATTTTTTCTGTGCAGTCCTTTGGTAACTATAGTAACTAAAAGTACAACATTATTCACCTCGCCATCTCGTGTTTGATAGTCAAACTACGACTTTTTGTTTTATATAAATAACATTTTTTTGCACACAACTTCTTAATAATCTGTTATACTTAAAGGCATATTAAAGTTTAAAACACTGCTTGACTTCTTTGGTTATATATATACAATAAATAAAAATATATTGAATAACTAAAACAATGTGCAAGAATGTGTACAAAAATTAAAAATTCAATAGTGGTTGGTTATAATGAAATGTAGAAAATGCTAATTCAAACATATTAATCATAATTAAACCATCCTAGCATCAAAAGAACGTTTCGCCTAACTTTTTTTTATAAACTACAGTGTTTCATACGAAACAGGTACAGTTTCGATTGTCCTTGCCCTCCACCTTCAGTGGCGTGGCATTAAGTCTTAACGTTTTAATCAGGTTTAGATTACCGTAGTGGGCACAACCTAAATAGCTCGTACAACTTTGTGCTTAGCAACAAAAAAACAAACGAATTCTCATTTGGCGTCCAGCAGTAATTTTACAGACTTACAAGGCTAAAATCCAGTTTTCGAGACATCAGGGTGGACAGAGCGCAGATAAGCCATTGTGTAACTTTGCACTAAAACAATGACAATAGCAAAATCCAATCAATGACTGATTTTTTTTCTTAGCTTAAAAAGGTAAAAACTATTGTAATAATAAATATTCAAGTGAGATAGATTTGACCATACAAAATAATATATCTAATTATTTCTTTTCTAATTTCTTTACACACATTTTAGAATAAAAACTTTTGTGTCATGGTATGTTCATCAGTTGTATCAAGTTTCCGTGTTTGATTTTGCAAAGATTTTTCAATTTTGAATGTATGTATAGAAAGACGAATAACTTAATAAAAAAGACAGATAGAAACGTGAAACACATATATGACAGATTAATTGATTTTCTTTATGTTCTTTGAGAACATTTTTATACGAATCGCTTTTACAGGATGAAATATTCCCCAGCTTTATTTTCACACACTGCTCACTCACGAGTATAAAATGTTTAATGTTTTGTTAGATATTAAAGAAAGTAAGTAAAACAGTTTTAGTATGCTAATTTTCTTCTATTTCCTTATGAATAGGCGAAAACTCACACCACTTATACACACACACATATAATCTCCCAAATCAACCTGAATGTGCAAGCTAAAAGTTAAATAATACAGAACGTTTCACTTGTATATTTTTTTTACGAAAACAAATACATTATATTTAAGGGTAAATTATTCAAGGCTAATTAAGTTTCGTTCCATTTTTTGAAAAACATATTAAAATTGACAGTTATTGGAACTAAGAATGCCTGATATTCATGAAATTTTGTATCAATATGAATAGATACAACCTCGAACAACTCATAAATGTATATATCTAACTTGTATATATATATATATACACACAATAACATACAAGTTTACAAACGCAGCTATTGCTATGGGGCGTTAATTTGTTCAGCTATATTTCCGGTCCGCTACCTCCTCACATCTACTTCTACGGGAACTGTTTGTTTTCAACTAGACGTTCGAGGAACCTAAAGGCTCTTTATGTTAGAAAAACAAGTGAAACAGAATTAGAAGATTCTTTAGCCAATGAAGCGCCCTCTGTATTAGGAGAAAAACTATTTCAATAGTCTTTTATTTTCCAAGTACCACAGCATAGTCGTGAGAGCTATCAAGTATACAACTCTACATTTGAGAACGAAAAAGGTTTTTATCAAATAAAATGGGCGAAGAAGAATCTACGGTTGAAACATCTGCGACACGTAATGAAAAAGAAGGAGAAAAGCCATTAGGAGAGTTTCTGGAAATATCCGAGAATCCCCATTCCATAACATACCAGGTATACGTTAATATTTATCGGTTAGATATTCGAAACTACGCTGTCACATATGGCTAGTGCTTTAATGTGTACACTAAATGTTAATAACAGAGACTAATAATGGAAATTTATCATTCGTGGTTGCTGTAATACAGAATATTGAAATGAGATTTTATCGTATTTAGTTAAATTATAATGCAACTTAACTTATTTTACTGGTTATATTTTTCAGCTAGTATATTTCGTTATAAATCTCACTCGTAAATTTATCGATGTTCCTGTTCTTCAAGTAGGTACCATTTTTTGTTAGAGATCCTCACATATTTAATCGTTCGACAAAGTTTAGTTAAATTCCACAGATATCAGTTACTTTTTTGAAACCTTTAGGACTGAATATTGTTGATAAAGACGTCATATTTTAATTTATTGCGTATTGTTGTTTTCTTTAGCGGAAGGCTACTGCGATCTATCCTCCGCCGGGAATCGAACCCCGGGTTTTAACATTATGAGTTCGGAAATTTACCGTCGACCCACAGAGGACTAATCTATTTCGTGTACTCAATGTATTTTTTTTAACTATGTGTGACAAACGTGACATTGAATGACTGACCTAAACAACAAGAGTTTAGGATTACACTGGAGTTCTGCTTTACTTAATGTCAGAAAGAGCTGCTAAAGGTAAAATG
>NW_013665621.1:1632411-1645043 GCF_000517525.1 Limulus polyphemus
ATATATATATATACACACACATGCTGTATTGCCGAATCTAACTTACTATATATATATATATATGCTGTATTGTCGAACCTCACTTACTATATATATATACACACACACACTTGCTGTATTGTCAAACCTAGCTTACTATATATACATGCTATATTGTCGAACCTAGCATACTATATGTATCTATATACATGCTGTATTGTCGAACCAAGCTTTTAATAATGACGAACCATCATTTCAAAAAGCATTTTAAACACACACACTATACTTTTGAGGAACCCAGCAAAATTTGTGTCTGCAAAAGTATTGATGTAATTTGCAAAGTTGCCTGTTTTAAATTAACGATATATGCAAAAAGGCAGCAATCCCCCTTTCATTTCACCGTTATATTCTTAATTTATGTTTCTATCTACATATGGGTTTTACCTCCTTTCATAATACTCATTTTCCTTAATTACCAGGTCGTAAGGCCTAGCGTGTTTTACATTATTATTATTATTTTTATGTTGTTGTTATTGCCTGTTATTTTAATTTTTAGAGAACAAAATGGGGTTGAACTTATACTTTTAGAAATGTTGAAATATATATCTAGCATTACTGCGCTTACTTTATACAGGTTATTTCTATACTTAATCAGGTTCACCGTGTTAAATATATTTAAATATTTTGGGTTCCAAGATGAAGGAAGTACGATTTTCTTTACCTCCTGCAGAATTGTATTACGATCGTGAAATTAACATATTTCTCTGTGCGTCTGTGATGTTTTATGTTACACTTACTAGTAAGATTTATGTAGATCGACCAGATGGTTTTAGATTTAACCAATAATTTCATATTTAGTTTTATTAAATATTGACGTCTTTCTCTGAATAGCTGCTGTGGAATATTACTGAATTACGTGTATTAGCTTAACATTAAGGATGTCAGAGTGTATTAAATGAAACATGAAAGGCGCGAAAAAAAGTTATACAACTCCCATTACAGGCTCGCAATAAATAAACCAGCATGCCTAACGAGTAAGTAAATTCAGTATGTGTTTCTACAGTATTCTAATGTTGCGCATGCGTTTTAACGTGAGTTCTCTGTTATTGTTTTTTGTTTCTAATTCCAGCATTCTATTTTTATTTCGGAAAGAGAAAGACAGGATATCCACATGTTGCTTATTTAGTACGTGGTATAAAAATCAAAAACATCTTCTTTTGTGGTTTGAAATTGGAAAAGAGTTTCAATGTTTTGTGTGAAATATTTTACTGCCAAAAACAACAGACATTCAGATTACAGAGTTAAAACTCGTTAATCTATCTGACAGTTTTTACATTTTGAACTTTGACGTGTTGTTTTTATTTATTATTCAGTGTCCAATACTTTTAGGGTATCCCAGTTATTAGATTAACTTGTTTGTATAATTTTTCCATACAATTTATTTATCTATTCTGTGATTTATAACTTATTTTTATTCTTATGATTTATTTACTCATAAACAGATGTGCTAAAGTACAGTTTACATTTTTGTTGTGATCGTGTTGGTTTAGTGCCAGAATGTTATAAAATCCTCACAGTTGTCATATAGCTATAAACAAATAGAATTACGTAATTCATTTCAGAAGTTCCCAATCATGCTAAGGTACACGTACACTGACAAATTTAAAAGCACGTTTACAAACACATTCAAATACACGTGCGTGGGCAAGTTTTAATATACACAATATAGTATAAGGAAGTTATTATACAAAAAGGCAAGTTGTAATGCAAGTGTACAAGTTCACGTTTACAAGCAAGTTATTAGGCAAACAAAGACAAGTTTAATACACATAGCTAAACGAGTTGTTACACACACAAAAACTGGGTTTAATACACTTATAAAAAGCTATTTTTTAAGGACACAAAAACAAGTTTTAATACACATAGATAAACAATTTATTTAACACACAAAGACATTTTGAATGCGTGTATACAAACAACTTATTTATCACACAAAAACTAGCTTTAATACACATATTAAGATAAGCTAATTGAGATGCATTCGTAGAAAAAATTATACTCGTCATATAATACACTTGCAGGTTCTAAGTAAGATAAACTAGATGCATTTTTATATTTGAAATTTATATAACCAGCAAAGAAGTATGTTGAGTGTTATCGACCATGCATTCATTGACCTGGATACTGATATCGTGCCAATCACAGCAAGTTATATACGAGGTATAAAGTTTCTTTTCTTTAGTTGTGGACTGTGACTACCACATCGTTGTAATGTTTCAAATATTGTGTTACTTTATCATGTAACGAATAAAATTTCTTGCAGGTGTTTCCCCAAAAGTAGTTTATAACGAAGATTATTACATTACTCCTTCATTTTGCACTTACACGTTTTTTTTTTTTTACAACGCTTAAATACGGGGTTCCATTTCTCTTGGTGGACAGAATGCAGATAGCTTATTATGTAGCTTTACGCTAAAACAAACAAATCTGAAGTCCCCTCGGAGGTCCAGTGGTAAGTCTACTGACTTACAACGCAAAATCCGGGATTCGATTCCATGTAGTAGACAGAGTAAACTGTTTAGCCTTGCAATAATAAAACAACAGCTTGTTCGTTTTTAAAGAGCCTCTGCACAGAAATCTCCATCCATTGGACACTTAGATTAAAATTTATTTACTTCTGTATAGATAAATTTGGACCACGAGACGAATGTTTGTTGGAAACCTAAAAGAAAAAAATGCAGTAGTTTGACTGACTTCACTTATTCCTCTTAGTTCCGGGCTTAGTTTCGACTGCTCCACGCCATTGGACTCGACTTTGGGTCGTTCTCCTCAGCTGAACCCATGAGAGTCCAGCGGCCTTGATCTTCTTGTCGACGGATCTCTTCCAGGTCATTTTTGGTCTCCCCAGTTTCCGTTTTCCCTGTGGGTTCCATTCTAGCGCCTGTCTTGTCATATTGCTATGAAGCTTCCTGAGCGTGTGACCAATCCAGCCCCATTTTCTTTCCACAATTTCTTCTTGGACAGGCAGATGATATGTCTGCTCCCATAGGTCAGCGTTAGAGATGACATCAGGCCATCTGATGTGCAGGATGTTGTGGAGACACTTGTTGACGAAGGTCTGGATCTTGGTGACCCGCCATGTCTCTAAGTCATAAAGAAGGACTTATTTCACGTTGGTGTTGAACAGTCTGACTTTGTTCTTCTGGGAAAGAGATGATGAGGTCCATATAGGTCGGAAAGATTTGAATGCGAATCTGGTTTTGTTGGTTCGTGAGCTAACGTCTTTGTATGTGCCTCCATCCTTTGAGATGACACTTCCGATGCCGAGGCACACAAATTTGTCAACTTCTTCTATACTCTCTCCATTGAGCTTCACTGGGTCTTGTTGTCTGTTGTTGATTCTCATAATCATGGTCTTGTTAACGTTTATGCGTAGCCCTGTTTTTGAAGCTTCCTCAACAAGTCATTGAATCTTGAATTGCATATCCTGCTGCATGTATGGCAGGCGACATAAGTCAATTGCAAGATCTAGATATTCCAGGTGCTTCTTCATGAATGTCCGCTGGATGCCTATCTTTACGTTGTTGGTAGTCTGCCTCATCACCCAGTCGATCACAATTAGGAAGATAATTGGCTTAAGCAAACATCCCTGTCTGAACCGTGAAGGGCTCTGAGAGGTTTTTGTTGTGTATGATCTCGCATGTTGACTTCTCGTAGAATCTTCTAATGATGTTCACGAATTTTTGTTGGAATACCATAGTGTTGGAGTAGGTTACAGTTTACTTTTGTGTCTATGCTGTCGAAAGCCTTTTCCAAATCCAAGAAGATGGTGTATAGTGGTGCCTGCCATTCGTTCGATTACTCAATGATGATTATGAGCACGGCTACTTGATTTGTGCATGATTTGCCTGTTTATCTCCGGGTCTATCATCCAGGGCGGCCTCCAGTCTCTTCAGGATCACTCCGGTGAGCACTCTGCTAGGCACTGACAACAACATGATGCCTCGCCAGTTGCCACACACTGCAAGGTTCCCTTTCCTTGGCAGCTTTTGGACCCAAATTAATATTTTCATGAATACGCAAGTTACTTAATTAACAGTTAAAGCTGTGTGGCTAAAGAGACCCAAATATTGACGTTTGGTGGATGAAGTCAATAAATATTTCTCATTTAATCTTGTATTTTATTTTTTACAAAATGGGTTTATATATCGTACGTTTTTCAATAATATTTTGTATGATCCGAAATGCATTTTAGCGTATATGCCATATACAGTAGTCTCAAACATTCTTAATCCGATGCAACTCTGAATGGAATCACACAGCTTAAAATGCTTGAAGTTCTTTACGGATCATAGTTAAACATCAAAGAACATATTAGGATATTTTACTTATAAATATAATCATCGAATGAATGGAAGCCAGTCAATCATAGCAGGCTGTTGTGAGTTAATTGTAAGTGTATCAGAGTACTAAGAATCCGATACTACCTTTAAACTAATGGCACTGTTGCTTAAACACTTAGACCATAATCCACAATATGAGCAGACGACTGTTAATTGTTGATTCTGACTCTCCTGAATCGTAGAAATACCTACTCAGATGCTGAATCAGATAAATGCAGCCGCAACGGAACACCATATATGTCAGTGTACAAATACTTAAAACAAACTTCAATCAACGGATTGTATTGTTTGTTTGTAATTAAGCACAAAGCTACGCAATGGGTTATCTGTGCTCTGTCCACCACGGGTATCGAAACTCGGATTCTAGCGTTGTAAGTCCGCAGACATACCGTTATCCCACTGGGGGGGGGGCCAACGGATTGTAAAACATCTATCTGATTAGCAGAAAAATGGTCTTCTGAACTGATTGAAGTTGATTTATAATGGTGATTTTGTTTATTATAATTAAATTATTAAAATTTCAATTATTCTTTAAATGTTTTGTGTAGTGTAGTAGAACAACAAGTCTTACCAAAACTGCGTACTTTTTGTAAATTTGTTTGTGAAAATTAAAATTACCACACAGTTGCAATAGCCTTTTTGAAAGGAAGTTCTAGAAAGCGTTTCGGCTTAATTCTATTCATGCAAGTCAATTCGCCCTAATGGAAACAGTGAAGAGTTTTTAAGCCTCCAAACTCCAAAGAAGTTGTAGTTTATACCAAATTCTCGATGGAAATATATAGGGAAACAAACTTGTAAGCAGGAGTAACAACAGCGGCCTAATATGAAATTTTGGCAGTTTTACATTTAAGTGAAGGTATACGTGTTGCCACTAGGGGTAGCGAGAGGGGGTATTTTACTTGAAGGGACACCAAAATTGTAATATTGAGAATTATTGTTATTTTTAGCGCAAAGCTTCAAAATGGGCTCTCTACGCTGGAAATCTAACCCCGAATTTTAGTGTTTTAAGTTCATAAAGCTACCACAAGCCCGCCAGGGGAATTATCGAGAAATCCTGACGTAATTCGAAAGAGTAAAAATTTAGAAAAAGGATTTCTTTTCTGGGAAGTATTGCACGGGAAAAGTGTTCAGATTGTGCTCTTTAGCCATACGCAACTCATTACATCATTACAGAGCTCAAAAGTTTCATAAATTTTACTCATATAAACTGCAAGATTTTATATATTAAAAGTGGTACCGTTTTTTGAAAAAATAAAGTTTTTTTAAGAACTCCAGTTTCTCAGTACTACATTTAAAAATTTCATCAATAAATATATAATTAAACCCTCACGTACATTCCTAGTGAAAGTCGTGTTCGTTTGGTGAGGAGAGTACTTTACTTAAAATTGTGTTCTATTATAAAGAAATATTTATTGCGAATATCACAGTTATTTTTCTAATTATTTGAACCTAAATACCCAAACTTGAAATATTTTAAGGAATTTTGTTTATGATGCTATTCACTAGATGGCGCAAAAGTTTTGTTACATGCATAGATACTGACATACAAGCTACGTCCGTTACAGTAAGATAAATTTCAATGTGCCGTTCATTATTATATTTCCATGCTTCAGTTATTGTACTAAAATGCTTATTTTTAAATTATTATAGCGACTTTCAAAGCTCTATTCACTATTCTAAGTTTTTTATGGCTCAGATATTATACTGAAAATTTGTATCTAAATTTTTATAATATATTTCAATAATCTATTCATTATCATAAGGCGCGCCGCATACAGCCCAATTCAAAGTGACCCCAACTCATGGTAACTGATACTGCTCAGTCTGGATGAATCGTAGCAATGTGTGTGCGTTCTTACAATTATGATTATTATCCAGATTTCAGTCGGGACGTTCTTTAGCTTGAATATTTTTCAGCCACAGTCTAGCTCAGATGTGATCATTATTTATGTGTGCGACTGACATTGACCAGTCATGTGGGTGTCAATCAGTGGTGAAGGAGAATTCTGGACAGATGTGGTCCTATAACCAACGTTTGTATGACTGTAGCGCGAAAGCATACTCACGTCGTAATTGGAACAATAAGACAACCATGGAAGTCGCGAAAGCACTCGAAATTACTAGACTGAGTTTACGCATTTTTGTGGTGCTCATTTTTTATCAGTGATTTAGTAACCTATATTTTAAGTAAAGTCAAAGCCAAATAAAAATCAACAGGTTGAATTTTATTTACCAGAGCCTAAGGTGTAGTAATAGTCAGTAGTTAAATATAATTACATCAAAAGACCGAAAAGTTTGTAATTTTCACTTTTTGTATAGTAAATAAACGTGATCATGAGTCCCTCAAATTCATGGAAGAAATATTGGAAATGTCGGCAAAACATCGGCTGTTGTTTTTTTGTCTCTAACTCTTTGAGAATGATTGTTGTAGAAACCTTGTTCCAGTCTTCTTTCGACCCACGATCTGATCTGTAGTCGTTTCTTGTTGATTTCCTCTCGGCACTGGCTCAGCCGTCGAATCAGCATATACGATACTATACATAATATTTGGGTTGTAACGCGCGTATCGCAAGTCGCCATGTTGAGGGAAGTCCATAAGTGGTCAAATTAGCAGGGGAAAACTCAACTGAGACGTCTGACCAAAGTGATCGTGGATTCTGTGTGAACTCAGGTGAGATGAGTCGGTTCAGTTTGAATCATATAATGTACGGCGAACCTTATATGTAAAACATCAAAACCAACTCTGTTAGCCACAGCATAAAATTGTACAATAATAGTTAGAACTGTACTATTATTAAAACTTATTACACTTTATTAAACATGAAACCTATTGTAATAGTTAATCTACAGAAACATTAATAGCTATAACAACGAAACTTATTATAACAACTCAAACAAAGAAAATGTCGGCGAATAACTCAAGCATGGAAACCTTATATTATGCCCTAGTGACTCACTGACAGAAGCACTCTTCAAGGCCACTGTGTTGTTACTATAGCAACATTAGACACAACGTTGAATAGTTCGTAGAACAGCGAAACATCAATAAGGGAACACCGTCATGATACGAGTTCCTCTACAAATTGTAAAGTCTTTCGTGCCGTACATATACAGTAAAGCTCACAGACGATGTAGGTTGGATTTCCATTATAAGAATTTCACCTCACGTTATTTAAACGTGGGTTTAAAACTAAGTCATTTCAATTGGGACTCAACAAAGCATGACGACAGTACAGCCTGAACGAGATGGGGTAAGTTTTTCATCTGTTGATCCAACTGTTTATTTGAAAGTAAAGTCGACTCCGAAGAAATGTGAAGGTCAGTCTCATATTACGAACACTGCTGATTGCAGAGAAACTGCTATAGTTGTGGTGAAGCATTTATGCCTAAAATACAAAGGGATTTCAATCACCAAAGTCGACAACAACAACAAAATATTTTTAATATATTATCTTAGTGATCATAATAGAAGTTGGAAATTCTGATTATCAGTAGGTTTAAGAGATATGTTCAGGTACATATCGAAAGGAAATCTCTAATCTTCAATATAAAGAAATGTTTGAGGAAGAACTACATTTTATATGTAGGTATTGGATTGAAAAACAAGAAATAATTGAACTCGGATCGTATTTGATAGTAAGTGACCACATTATTATTCTGGAGGAATTTAGATGATATTCTCACTCATTTTTCAAAATTTCGGTACCTGAGGGATTTTGATAACCCTTATTACAGTGGAACTCTTCATGGAGTGTCCTAATTCTGGGTCCTGGGTCTGAGCATAATACTAATAAGAACGTTCGTCACAGGCCAACAGCAAATGATTAATTGCGAAGTAACTTACTTAATCTTTTTGTAATGCACATTTGGGGTGGGAATGGGATATTAAAGATGATTGTAAGTATTGAAAAGCTACGTTTTTGTTTGTGTCTCATTTCTGCCAAGCCCTCTTTTCATACCTCTCTTATACTATTGAATTACCATCTGTTGGTATTTATTGATCAAATTACAGGGAATATTTGTTTCTTTCTTCATTACAGGTTAATTATACGTAATTCATGTCTGCTAATGTCCGATGTTGAGTCCGGTTTCATCTTATGTTTCACGTCTAATAACATTGGATGTGAAGCCTTGTTTCTTCGCGTGTTTCCAGTCTACTTATCTTGAAGTTGTACCTGATTTCACTGTCTTTTTGCTGAAATACATTGTGTGAACTGGTTAACTTAAGAACAGAGCGTTGAGTAGTAAAGTAAGCATTACAAGAGTGAAAAAAAATATATTACAAATGTACAGAAAATATCATTAAACATATGAAACACTCTTTCCCAACATTCTTAATCTGTCTTTAAAGGCTATATAAACATTATAAACTTTCCGAAAGGTTCCAATATTTTTTTAATGTGCATGTGTGCAGCCATTATTTGTGTTAATCGAAGTTTATCAGTTATTCTGATATGTGAAGCTTGGACATAATTGAGAAAGTCATTTCGTTGCTTTCATTATAGCTGTCCCTTTTCTTTGTCATTCTTTTGAGATAACACATGGGCTACCCATTAGGAGATATGGCTATAATGATGCATATTTTGCTAGAATGTTCATAGCAATATCACCCAATTGTAGGCTGCAATATCATTTAAGTTTGAATGAGAATGACTGGTCATGTGATTATTGCTAGTCGCTCTGGATTTATTCTGCCTTGTAGATGGTCTCAGCCAAGTCAATGTTATAAACTGAAAGCGACTGTCCAACGTCCAAAGCAATTACATACACTGCATTGCGATATTAATAAAGATTATTTTGTCCAGTCTCTTTACTTCATTCTCATGAACTTAATTTAAGTCAGATAATCTAGAATTATATCATAATAAATATCACGTCGAATCTTCCATTATTCTGTAAACCTATCTTGTTACTCTAAGGGAAATAATTTCAATCTGAGATTCCTATAGAGTGGATAGGAATGATAAAATTTTGTAGAGTTTTCTATTTTTCCTCTGAAATATCTAATGCTCTTTATTTGAATGTATGTGTTATTAAGTTTAAAAGGCTTTGTGCTTGAGAAAATGGCATTTTCTACAATCCAAAGCATAGAAGAATATAAAGAGTCAGTCATTGAAGGGAAGTGGATGTCTGAGAGAATTGTCGAGTTCAGAAGAAGTTCACTCTTGGACATCAGTCTTTTGCTGGTTCTGTTAAGGTCTATGACTTTCATAATGTTGTATTCAATGAATCAAAAAGGCGATCCACTGAATTATTGTGCTGTTCGCACTCTTCCTCTTAGGATCTACCTCAATGAGACAGAAGCATGGATAACTAAGGGTCATTGTGGTGTGGTATCTTAAAAATCTAATGCTGAGTGGGGTGGCCTGTATAGTGAATAGTGAAGACAGTGGACAGCCTCTCTGAGCAGGAAGGTATACTGTCAGGGGAGCAGTTATGGATCAAGGAAGAATCTGAGATCAAGCAAAGCCAACGGAGGAGTCATTGATGGTAACTAATTGCTCTGCTTCCCTGGATCAGGAATCTTCTACTTGCACAAGATTAAAGCAAAATACGTCTCACACTTCAAATTCAAAGGTGCAGCAAAAGGAGATTTAGACCATATATTGAAGTGCATTAGGCAAGTACTTGTTTAGTTACATATTTTTAGGCTGTACGATGCCTGATTTTCAGTCTAGTTGATACACCCATGGACTTCAGGAAACACTTGAGTGAGGCACAATTAAAGGCAGTCACTTTTGAGTTTGCCAAAGATTTGACCCAGTGGAAAATTATGAATGCAAAGGATCAAGACTTGAAAGAGAGATACTATGTAAAACTCGTCTAACTGTGCAAATGGCCTGTAATGTTTGTATGGTAAAGCCTACCCAACAATGACTTTAGTGGATCATGAGGATATATTTATCCACAATTTTGTGGAGGGCTATCCAGTGAAATGATGAAGCAACAGCTTGGTGTGAAAGACTTTCTCGTCATTATCGAGGTAGTTTCTGTAGAAATGTGGTGTGAACTAACAACTTCAAACTATTTCCAAGAGAAGAAAAAGCTTGTTGTGAGAGCTGTATTGGCTGTATCTCAGAAATACTATTCTACACAGGCATCCACACATGCCAAGTTCGAGCCAGTTAAGGGTTAACCAGCCACCCTTCCATCCCAAAGTTGCAATACATCCACACTGGTACCCAATGAATGGGTAGGGATATCATGGCCCATTCCTGGTTTATTTGTCACTGGCTATGGCAATGATGCCTTCATCCAGATACTGTCCTAGAAAAGAGGAGCAAACTTTTGCTTTGCCTGTAGGGCACTGAGTCAATTTTAAATGAACTACCTATACTTTGTTGTAGAGCAAGGTAAACAAAGCTATCGGTTTTGGCTGATGGCTCAGAAGATTGGAGAGAGCCACAACCAGGCATGAACTGCTTCTACAGCTCAGAGAAATTAACAGAGCTCAAGTTATGGGAGTGTTGCAGCCAGTTTTGAACTCAAAGTCTTGGTAGTCAGCCAAGAATTATCGGTTTATACAAGAGTTACCAGAACACTGATGAATCTCGTGGTATACCAGGTACTCTGAGCAAAATCCTCACTTGGGCCAGTTAACACAAACTTCATTCTGGCTAATGGAGATGAACTAAACATGAATGGAGGAGTGAATTCCTTACTGTTTCTAGGAGGCATTTCTCACAGAATAAAAGTAGTTGTCACAGGCCTCAGTACTAGCATTGGCATTTTAGGAATGGAAATATTGTAGGATTTATCAATCAGTGTCATCTGTGCAACTGGTTAACTGGTGTTCCAAGGGACAGCTACTTAATGTCACCCAGAAAAGATCTAGGGATAATGAAGTGCACGAGTGTTTGTGGGAGAGGAAGCCACAGTACTCTTTGTACACAAGTGGTTGTCCATGGTTTACTACGGACAAAGTATTCTGCATTAGTGACACGTAATGTAGTAACTTAGTCCACACTTGATATGTACCGTTTCTTTAGTTTAAAGGTCTTATTTTAACTTTATTCTGTAAGTGACTATTTCATTTATGACGATATAATAATTTGGATGGTTCATAAATGGGAGTACGTGACGGAACCGCAACTGTCGAGTTAGCTTCGGAAAGTAATTTGCATGAGAGCCAAAGGCAGTATGCTTAAAGCTACTAGTGTATGTGTTTGGTGATATAAGTATATGGCAATATTCGTGTATAGATTAATATGTGTGGCCCTACATGCATGCATGAACATTACATAAAGTCAGGCCTTAATGTTGAATACTATGAATGAATCAGTTACACAAAGACTACAACAATTAAATGTGTATGGGGGTAAAGGATTTGATCTTGATGTTAAGACTTTGAAGTATGAGGTTAACTGTGATTGCAAGTATTATTTGATGATACTGTCCACCAGTTATTTTGATTACTGTTTGTAAGAGAATGTGTCAGTTTTCAACATTGAAATGTTCTTTAGTGAATTTTCATAGGAGGAAAACATTAACAAAGCAACCCTACATATGAGAGAAAACACAATTTTAGCTGTTTTTGTTAGAGTGGTGCAAGATAATTTGATTGGATTGAAATTGAATATTTATGAGCAGGTGAAATTATCTGTAGTAAACGAAATTCAGAGACAGAAGGTTGAATATCATATCGTATGTCAACTTGGTGTAACTAGTTTTTAATTTTGTTATGATGTGAATATTTTCAATCATGAAGATTGAATTAATTTATAACCACACAGTTTTCTAAGTATTTTCTTGAGATCCTTTTAGTGCGAGGTACTTAAAAATGAATACTGTAGGTGTACTGGTGTGAGATGGAAAATAATATCTGCATGGCGAAACTTTGAATTCAACCAAAAGAGTACAAAATCTGTTACGCAGAAGAAATAATAAGAATAATATACCGTTTTAATTAATTATGTTATTCATTAATACTTGTTTGTAGTAAGTTATTTATTTATTTCATAATATTCTATAGGCTATTTTTGTTGATAAGACTAATTGACAAACAAAACTTAACAGACATTTACTTGTTACAGTTCCTCCAATATTAACAAAACAAAGTGAAGTCAAAAATTAAAAGTACTGCCTGACTAACTAACCACAACTCAAGTCTCTAGAAAATTCGAGAAATCAAATCAAGTTTAGACAATCAGGAGATTTTTAGGCATCACCTGTCACCACTACATTATGCCAAAACTCTTTCTATGAAACCTTATAAAATGTCTAAATTAAGATATAAAAACATAGTTTCCA
>NW_013665621.1:1645708-1662256 GCF_000517525.1 Limulus polyphemus
TAGGTGTACTGGTGTGAGATGGAAAATAATATCTGCATGGCGAAACTTTGTTAATCACACCTAGCCGGTACCAAACTTATATCTGGAAGAGAGTTGCGAGGAAGAGATGGCATAAATATCAGTAAATTATAATGGTCAAAAATAGGGAGTGATGTCTGCTAATCAGTCACAGCTGTTAACTCCAAAACCACCTCCAGTAAAATAGGTGGTAAGGCATCCAGAGCTTCTCATGAGGTGTTCCATCAAGAGGGCTGTTTAGTCACCACCAGATGTGGGATCACCTCTGGTAGGAGCATTAAAGCTTATAGCCTAACAAATTTGAGTTAGTGTCTTCTCGAGGAGCAACTGGGTGCTAGAGGGGCATGTATGAAGTATCCACTAACACTTGGTTGATATCACTAACAAAGGCTCCATACTACTGGTTGAAGGATCACAGTTCCTTGGAACATGTTGAGTTCTCCCTCAATTTATTTCAATATTTGGTGAACATCCATTGTCTTTTGCTAACTTATATATATATTTCTTTCATAACATTCTATAGGCTATGTTTCTTGATAAGACTAATTGACAAACAAAACTTAACAGTCATTTACACATAGCAGATCTGTTTTTGAGGCTAATCTAGTTAATATATATTAGGATAATCTCTGAAAGTTATGTTTAACTTAGTCTCCATCGTACGAGTAAGATTGAAAAGTATGATGCTTGTATGAAATGCAAGTGTTATGGATGCAGTCTTGATGGCACTCATGTTGCATGTAAAGCAGTCAGAAAGAGAAGTCATCCAAAAGTTAGAATTCAACCAAAAGATTACAAAATCTGTTACGCAGAAGAAATATTAAGAATAATATACCGTTTTAATTAATTATGTTATTTATTAATAATGAAAAGTCCAGTCTACTTATTTGTAGTAAGTTATTTATTTATTTCATAATATTCTATAGGCTATTTTTGTTGATAAGACTAACTTGGTTAGTTAGTCAGGCAGTACTTTTAATTTTTGACTTCACTTTGTTTTGTTAATATTGGAGGAACTGTAACAAGTAAATGTCTGTTAAGTTTTGTTTGTCCAACTCAAGTCTCTAGAAAATTCGAGAAATCAAATCAAGTTTAGACAATCAGGAGATTTTTAGGCATCACCTGTCACCACTACATTATGCCAAAACTCTCTCTATGAAAGTTTATGAAATGTCTAAATTAAGATATTAAAACATAGTTTCCAATATGCAACACTGCTCCTCCCTGTTTTTAAGTCCTCTAAATAAACCAAAAACACAAATAAAGCAGCAATATACTAAACTTCATATTCCATAATAACCAGTAAAACACTTTTATAATTAACATTGTTAATATTCGTACATTTAACATTACAATTATCCAAGCTATAATAAAATATCCAGAGCACAAAGTACAATATTAACTTGTACCTACTAGACAGTATTTCGTTTGTTGCTGATTTAAATTGCCTAAATTATCCTGTCATCAAATATTTTAGGTTGTTCTTTTCTCTATACCTCATGGTACAAAGATTAAATGGCATTTTGTTCTTTATTATCACGTGTCATCTAGTCAATGAAGGAATACTCTCCAGGTAGATGGTCCTGTGAATCCACAGTTGGCTCCATTTTTGATGATACTCTGGAAGTTGTCTCCACAGGAGTTTCAAGCTCTCCAACAAGTCAATCTACTTCTGGTAAAGACTTCACTGAGGTTAAGCAACTGAGTACTCTCCATCACAATCCTTTCAAAGGAATCATGAGGGATGACCCTTGGTTTGGAAGGTCTCTTCTGGAATCTGCTCTATTACACCCCAGATCAGCTGTCTTCATTACATTCTGTCCGTTTTGTTGTGACTTGAAGTCCAATCTCTGTCAATGTAATTGTCGTATTGTGCATGATGATTTCCTGATTGTAGACTGTGAAAGTACTTGAAGCTAGTCTAACCTCACATTCGTGATTCTACATGAAGTCAGTTCTCAATAAGCACTCTCCCTCAATTACATTATTCATATATCATACCATCTAGAGAACTTTCCCATAGTGAGAGTGACTTCGAACTCTTTACTTGCTGGAATTTTATGTCCACTTGTTGTTCACATCCACACACTTCTTAATTTCTAGAAGCAAGTTCCCACCTTTAAATACCAAATCGAATCAAACTATTCTAGCCCAAGAATCAGTGTCGATTAATTTACTATAAGTCTTCCAATCAATCAACTAGTAACTTATGGACTGGTTTCTTTAGATAATACACCCCTTATGGGTAATTTTTGTCATCAAGATATAGTGGTTCACTATAAATGGGTATTATCTCCAAGATTGTGAAGATAAATGGCCAATTCCTCACAAATTTGTTTTTCACATTTATGGTAGTTTTCCTGTCATCATTTGGAAGCAGTTTTAAGAACATGTCCTTCGAAATGTTTTGTGACTGACTTCTTACATCCTGAGTAAACAGTTCTTTAATTAGAGGCTTTTGTCTGCAGTTTCTAGTAATATGCCCTTTTAAGTTGCAATTAAAGTACCTTTTGTCATGTGATTAACGTTTTACATTCTGGTTAACAATTGCTTAATAAATTGTTTGAGCTTATCTAAACATTTATTAGAGAGTGATAATGTTTCTATTCTATTGTATTCCTAGATGATGATTGTAGTTGCTTATCTATGATTGTAATGGATTCAAATTCCATCGCAATTGAAATTTTCTTTAAAGATGTACATCAACTTTACTTTAGCCTAATTCACATGTCCTCATCTACTATGGCATTTATGAAGTGGTCATGTGCCAACAAAACCATCATTTTTCACATATCATGCAGATAACATAAATGAGCAAGACCTTCTAAATTTTCTGCAAATTCTCATAAGGTCTCATCTCTCCTCTTTATTCTGCTCCTGAACTTTGTTTTGAAAAATTCTTTCTCATGTTTCGCTTCAAATCTATTTGATAAGACAGACATCAATTCATGATAGTTGTTATCAGCTTGAAGATTGTTTATGTTGTTAAACTGGTCCTTTTAAATGAGCAACAGTATGAATAGCTTTATGTTCACTATTCCATTTATTAACTTTGAAAATTATTTTGAACTGAGCCTCATATGCCTTTCATGGTACCTTTCTGTAACATATGTTGATTTCTCAATTACACAATGCTGTCCAACTGGCTTGCTAAGTTCTAGAACTTGATGAGATAGTGATCTGGCTGCAATATTCCAGGAAGGTCCTGTCGTCATAAAAGGTTACAGGTATAGAATAAATGGGGTTTTCTATTCCATATTTCATATTTAAAAGTGTTTGAAGATGGAATTCTTGGACAGATGCAGAGAGGTGTAGCTAGTTTGGTCATTGAATTTGCCAGTCCATTTTCCAGATGTTTCATTCTAGTCTTGATTTTCTTTTCTACCTCAATTGTTCTGCTGTTACAAAATTTTTGGACTTCATCGGTGTATTTTTGTACTTCTTTGATGCTTCTTTATATTTTATTGATGACTTTATGTACTTTGTTGGTTTCCTTTTGCATTCTTTTATTTTATCATTACAGTCTTTCTTGCAGTCATTTACTTGTTAAATCTTCGCTCGTGTCAATGGAACAACCTCAACAAAATGTACGTCACTGAATTATAAATTAACTAACTCACTCATGGACTAATTGGATGACCCACTAACTGACTAACTAACAACTACATCTTTGGTGTTTTTATACAATATTTGTTTTCCCCAAGCCCCTAAAAAATTCGAGACATTACGCAAAGTTAGACACTCGGGAAATTTCTAGACATTACATGTCATCACAATATCATGCCAGAAATCCCTGTTGTAGCCATTTTTATTATCTTTGATTGTTAAATATTTGGCAGACTTAGATAAGATAAATAAGACCTCAACTAACGAAAATCATCAAATTTAGTTGAATAATTTCTTGTTTCTACTAATTTCACAGCGTGTTCCAGATGTGAGAAGTATGTAAAAAACCATGTAAATCTGGTTAAAATTGAATGGATCTGGATAAAAATAACCTTGCTTTGGGAAGAATTTTCGTCAAATTAAACAACCTTTTGGGAGTTTCATTACATTTTTTGAAGCAAGAACTCAAACCTAAGCTTATGCAAAGTTTTACATGAAAAAGTGATTTAGCGGATTTTATCTTACTTGAAGTTATCACTAAAAAATTGCTATCTTTGTAAAATCAACTCACAATTTTAGGATTAATAAACCTTTGAGATGTAAAGATTAGAAAGATAAAATAAAACTTAACTGTAATAATCTATATTTTCAGCCAGAAAATGGGAAATTAATGAGCCTATTAGACCCAAATGTGTATGCCACAAAGAAGACTATTGCTCAGGGAATGCTCGATGTGGCTTTATTTACAGCCAATGCTTCACAGTTGAAGTATCTACTCCACATGGGAACACGCCATGAATTCTATTATCTGTTGGTTACCCTTATCAGCATATCTATCATCTTACAGGTCAGTATTTTGTAGTAATGTAATATTGATGATATTGTTTGCCTCACCTGAATTTGTGGACATGCCCCTTGCAGAAATTTGGGTAGCTTAGTGTGAATAGAAAATAATGAGCATATTTAACACTGTTGTAATTTCGTGTGTATTTCATTATATGTCAAATTAAAATAAATTAAGTATAAAAACCTGTAATACAAATGGCTGGGCTATCCATTTAAAATTGTTAATGAAAACCAAAGTTACTCTCAAGGCCAGTATTTACAGTATGGTATTGTCAGATTGACTGATTTCCCTTAAAATAATTGTTTAGGAACACGGGATAACTGGAGTCTCGCCAGAAAATCTATTGCAGAGCAGAAATCTGACTTTCTGTGACCTCCACTGAGTCTGACACAAAGAAAAAACTGGGCATGATTTAAATTGTAAAATCTTTATTTAATTACACACAACAGTTGAAGTAAACGACGAGTGTAAGTGTAGCACCTTTGCCGGAGAGAGATGTAATGTTAAGTTATGCGAAAGCTCTCAACAATTCAAAATGCTGTTAAGCTCTAGTTAAGTCAAGATAATTAATTTAAATCTCAAAAAGGTAAGTTATTGAAACTGTTCACCCAAGTTGTTTCACATTGGGAAAAAATGGCAATATATATACTTGCAAGAACAATCTATTCTTCTTGGGGTGCAGGTGTTACCCAACTGATTGATGAATACTCACACTTTAAAGCGGGAGATGTTATATTGCTGGAGCATCACCTGACTTGCAAATACAATTGTCACTTTCTAAACAAGATCTAATATGTTACATCAATCTTTCCTATTACAGACACACTTATTGAAGGCTCTAGCCCATTGAATAACTATGGCGAGAGTAACTTAGTGGTTCCCTTGACCAACCTTCTATATTATGACCAAAATTATATATATATATATATCAACTAAAGAGTACGAAATACATGTTATGCTTACATACAACATATCTCTCCTTTAACTTCAAGCCGATCTAGCCATCTTTAACTTTAAAAACTTAAAACTAATTTTAACATCTTGCATATTGGTTAAGAAATTGATAGAACTTGCTTTTACCTCTGCAAACCACTTACACCACAGTATATATAAATCAAACATGAAATACGCAATACAAAATATCAGAAAAACAAAATATTCAGTATACATAGATAAAAATTGAAAGATAGCTGAAACTTAAGATTGGAATTAAATAGATTGCAACATCACATCAAAACTGAAGAAAGACCAAATTACAAACTTTAAACATCCTTAATAAAGGAAAACGTAATGGTAACATCATATTAATACACAAAAATAATATGAATAATCAGAAATAATATAAATACATACAAAGTGCAGTATATAGCGGTTTAGAAAAAAAAAGAAACATTTACTTTGAAATAAAATAATGAAAATATCCTTATACATAAATTAGGAATCAAAATAACTATTTACAGCCTTCATCGTGTAATAGTTGAGGTAATAAGTGGTGTCTTACTGATCAAAATTGATCCTATGATGACGTTGAAAATGGAAAGGACACAATGGTTCCCAGAGCCTTGAGGTAAAGTCATGGTAACGGTCAAGCAGAATCTGCATATGGAGTAACTCACCAGTAGAACGTTTTCCTCACGAGTGCTACAGTCAGGCTAAAAAATCTCCAAAGGGTTTGATGTTCCAGTATGTTCTTAACATCATCAATCAGGTTGTCTTCTTCTGGGTAGTGACATTGCAGTGAGATTTGAACGTGTATGTAAAACTTCTGGCAAATCCAATCTGAAATAAGGTAGCCACAAGAATCAGAGATGCGTTCATAAATAAAAGTCAGTAATGATAGATGTGTTGTCACATTAATTCTGAAGTTTGGCTAGAAGTTGTCGATTTGAATGTTGTAATGCTCCACTCAAATGACATTGCTACATGCTAGCATGTACTTATCCGTATATTGCCTGTAGAGGTTCCTTTCCACCAGGCTTCATTGGGTCTTGACCAACATCCATCCCTTTATTTATGTTATTGCCATGTTACCAGCTCACAGCTATCATGGAACCCACATTCCCTTCATTACTGTCTGTTTGTTGTATAAACAGAACCCAGGTTCAGTAACATTGATTTCCTTACCATGTAAATTCATTAAGAAGATCATTTTGTTTCCTTTCAGACTTCTCTAAGATACAAGTTTGTCACAGCTAACGCAATACTATATGAGTGTCACTTCTTGTATCCAGTTGTTCACTTACAGCCAGCACTTTCATGTAAATCAACTACACCTTGAACTGAAATAACGTTAAAAAGACTATGTGCTTCTCAAAATACTTGAACCTACATGATTGAAAGTATTCAATCAGAACCAGATAGAATATTGGATACACCAAGCTTACATTTGGCATGACAGGAGATGCAGATGATTTCACCTATTCATTAATATTCAAACTCAATTTAATTGAAATACTAATTGCAACATTTAGCAAAACAATGGGTCAGACTGTGTTTTCTTACAAGCGTGGCATGAGTCTAGCCATTACTCCTATCTTTTCCATGAAAAGTTACTATGTGCTGAATAATTCAGTATCAAAACTAAAACATTCTCTTACCATTATACTGTGATTTACAGAACAGTAATCACAGTAACTTAATACCTCAAGGTCTTAAAATCCAGATCAAATGCTTTATTTTCATTTACATGTTGCATAATTTTTTCCTCTGTGTAATTGATCCGTTTGTGTTATACAACACTCATGTACATTAGTAGCTTAACACAAACTGCCTCCAGTTTTCCTTCATCACACCTAACATTTTACATAACTCAGAACAACTGGATGTTAAAATTAGGTGCCTGATCCATGCAAATTTCTTCAGGTCATTCAAATGAAGCTATTCAGTGCACTACCAAACACAACAGCTATAGTCGTCTGTGTTAAAATACTGATCAATAGATAAGCTTTGGCCACTTGGTGAAGCAGTTGATGGCGGCTAATACGTACTGATTACCTCATTCAACTTCCAGAAGTGGACTAGTCACATCCATGGCTATTTTCTAGAGAGTAAAAATAACAATCCTCTGCTAGAGTTTACCTTATTTATGACAGCTGTTTCTCTGGGTTGCACACATCATGCAGTGCTGACACATGTGCTGAACATTTCAACTCGACTGCACCAGTAGAATTGCTGTTGAACATTAGCACAAGTATGGGCAACATCTTAGAACCCTCTAGTCTTTTTATTATGTAACATCTGGAGAATATTGTGCCTCATAGCTCTAAAGACTACATCATAGGCTGATAACCACAACTCATAGGTTGATAATGATGGTACAACACATCTTCATAAACTCGTAATTGATCATAGAAGTGTTATACATTATATGTATCCATGCTACAATCATCAATCTGTGCTAGCCATACTTTAACTTACTGCACGAAAAGAAATACCCAAAGTGTTATTCATGACATCGAGCCATTTGTAAGATCACCTTCTATATGGCCTGGCATTGCCATGGTGGAAATCATTTCAACACCCTCATGGTCTCCAGGGTCAGCACATTGAACAAACAGAAAAGATCTTCCCACATGGAAACACAATCCACTTGTGTTTTCATGCTATAGAACCAGACAATGCCTTATGATTACTTCATGTTTTTGTAACACTGTTATTTAATGTGTAATTGTTCCTTCCAGTCCATCACTAATTTTAGTGGCATATGGTCCACCAGAATGGTAAACTTTCTGCTATAAAAGTGGTGTAAATAGTGTTTCATTAAGACTACCATTGGAAGCAGTTCTTTGTTTGTCATATGGTTTCTACGTTCAGAAGCCATGAGTGTATAACTAACATATACAAATCACATATTCTACTTTACCTCGTAACTGTAATAACACTGCTCTGATTCTACTGTCACTGCCATTGGTATCCCACAAGAACTCACAATCCTTTTATGGATACAGTAGCACTGGATTTTCTAGTAAAGAATGCTTCTGGTACAGGAATGATTGCTCACTTTCGTCACTCCTTCTAAAGTTGGCCTCGAGTTTAGTGAGAGCCAATAATGGCACAGCAATCTTAAAGAAGTTGGTCACAAATAATAAGCAATATAAAGCAAACCAAGAATCTGTGGACTTTTTTCTTGATCACAGACTGAGGCATCTGTCACTGCTGCTATATTAGCAGGATCCATGGAGACTCTCTCTCTCTCTACCCACAATATGCCCGAGAAATTCCCCTTCCTGATTTCAGCTTCAAACCTGCCTTTTTTGTTCACTAGAATATCATTTTCGGGTTTTCAGTCCAAGTGTCAAACATACGACTAAACACCAAGACATTGTCGACGTAGATCAGGCACTTGTCCCATTCCAACTTCTTCAGTGCAAGCTCCAATAACCTCTAAAAAGTGGGGTGATTACACAGGCTGAATGACATGATTCAAAACTCATACAAGCTAAATGCAGTTTTAGGTCTGTTCCCATCTTCTAGTTCAGCTTTCTAGTATTTGGATGTCAGGATTAAACTGTTAAAGTACCATGCTCCTTCCAACATATCCAGCCGTTCATCTGTCCAGAGTAGTGAAAGGCCATCAAAACAAGTTAATGAATTCACCCAACTAAAATAAGCACAGGACCTTGGTGTGCCATCTTTCTTTCTCACAATCACCACTGGTAACACTAAAAACTCTTGATAGTTGTATGATCCCTTCCTTTATCACCCACTTTGTTTTAGCACTTGCTACATGCCTAGTTCTCCAGGGAAGCCTATGTGGTTTGGGGACAAAGGCTCTTGGCCAACACCTGGCTAAAATTCCCCAGGGTACAGTGTCAAAGGGATACACAGGAACCCCAACATTAATACAAGTGGTAAGGCTTTGCTCTAGAGTGGCAGACCTTATCCATCAGAACTACATCCACTTTCCTGTGGCCAGTATCAACTGACCTTGACTGGAGCAGAGGTTGCATTACACTGGCTGTTGAAGGCCTGGGAGTTTACCCCATATAGTTTAGAACTCACCATACACTATACTACCGCGATGACCCTCAGCCATGCGTGCTTTACTCTGATATCAGTCCTCAATGGAAGAACTCAGTTGGTCATTTTGAGTACACCACATGTCGGCAGTTCTTCCTGACTCTGTGGTTGCAGTGATATAGAAATCATAGACCTTTTCAGCATCAGCTAAAGTCCCATGTCCAAGAGAACACTTCTTCTGGACAGGATATCACTCTCAGACAATCATCTTCTTTCTGTAACCAACTCTTTTGCTTGTTCGTAAATCCTTCTATTTATGGAAAATGCATTCCCAACTAAAACAAAAACGTTTTAAGCTTAATAGTAGAAGAGTAGAAGTAAAGGGGAAAATACACGTCGGAAGAAAAACACTCTGCTACAATATATCCTGTAATCACAACACCAAAACGTTCTCCTTCCTACCTACTTTGCATAATTTGCAGATAAAACTGATTTCCCCAAGAATGAATATGATAGTTCTGCAGTATAACAAGAGATTCGACTGGGAAATATACTACAAAGTATTCTGAATTATCTGAACTTGGCCGATTTTGTGAGAGAAAGAGACTGGACACAAATATAAAACACACAGAGATAACAATTCTTATTTATTATCGACAACACTGTGTATATTTTAGATGGAAAAGTGGACAGTTACTCTCTGTAAATCTTTCTAAGTTTATATAAATCTTTGAATATGTTATAAAACTAAGATATGCACATTATGTTGAAAAGCTCTTTATGCTTTGTACGCTTTGTAACAACACGGTATATAAATATGACTATAACGTCATGTTTTACATGGGTGATTTCAACTACTCATGTAGCAGTTGGTCCTTTCCATTAATCATAATGAAAGTTGCAGACTTTAGATATCACCTGACCTGCCAATGGAAAAAGTTGTTGACTACACTTATATATAGCATGGTTATTCTTGCAGAAACATTTCCCATGGTAAGATAAAGAT
This sequence comes from Limulus polyphemus, assembly GCF_000517525.1. NCBI lineage: Eukaryota > Metazoa > Arthropoda > Merostomata > Xiphosura > Limulidae > Limulus > Limulus polyphemus. Next base: position 1,656,145 of record NW_013665621.1, read on the forward strand.
GTTAATTTAGGTGTATGACACACAACAATAAATATCTAGAGTGAAAAAACTTAATGGCTTTCTTGACCAACCCGAAATAGTGAGTAAAAGTCTGAATATCTATATTAAAATAAGAGGCAGCGAACACAAGGCGTGCCTCCATACCACAACTCTAACCATGATCATATTTCAGCAATCAGATATATGAAGCCTATATCATGACCAAATGATACTTTAACCACGATGATATTTCAGCAATCAAATATATTAAGGATACATATTATGACCAAATGATGCAATAACCACAATGATTTTTCAGAAATCAAAAGCCCTCAGTGACACAGCGGTGTGTCTGCGAACTTACAACGCTAGAATTCTGCTTTCGATACCTGTGGTGGGCAGAGCACAGATATCCCATTGTGTAGCTTTGTGCTTAATTACAAATAAACAATCAAACAGAAATCAAATATATTAATAACACGTATTATGACAAAACAGTCTGTAACCAAGACAGGAAGATATTTAGATATATATTAAGATCCCATATTATGATCAAATGATACAATAGCCTAGATGATATTAAAGCTATTAATTATGTTAAAAACACATACACACAGTTCCTAATATTGAGTATAAACAGTATAGTTCTCTGTAAATATCACACTCTTTTCAGGCTCGGCATGGCCAGGTGTTAGGGCGCTCGACTCGCAATCTGAGGGTGGTGGGTTCGAATCCCCGTCACACCAAACATGCTCGCCCTTTCAACCGTGGAGGACGTTATAATGTGCGGTCAATCCCTCTATTCGTTGGTAAAATAGTAGCCCAAGAATTGGCTACCAAGAGTGGTGATGACTAGCTGCATTCCCTCTAGTCTTACACTGTTAAATTAGGGACGGCTAGCGCAGATAGTCCTCGTGTAGCCTTGCGCGAAATTCAAAACAAACAAACAATACTCTTTTCAGTTCTTAACCTTTGTATTACCTAGTATTCACTTATTTCACTTATTTGCCTACTATCGTGTCCTAAAGCTTGCATAAAACTGATACTTCTGTAACATGATTGTTCATAATAATATTTCTAATTCGAAGAGGAGTTACACACACATATAGATTTATTTATTTGTTGATCTCGACTTGTACAAGGTACTTACAATAGTCAGTTCCTACTTGAAGTGTTAGAATGCTGACTGGGCAAGACATCCAGTGAAATATGCTTGTTCTTCTATCACACTGGAGTGATTCTGCATCACTAATCTGGCCAAGAGTTTGCCTTTTATGATTTTAAAATACAAAATTCAAAGTCTAAGAAAACTAACTCTATTACAGTATCAATGTAGAACAGTACTAGAAATACCAACTTACAACGTGAAGTGTCATTCGCACATGAACGTAAACTGTCATTCACACGTGCACGCAAACTGTTTGGAATCTGAAGATATAAAAGTATTAGGCTTAGTAATCATATCTATTTGACTTCTAGTTAGAAATGTTATCTCGCTGTACACAAAATTAATTCATTTTCTATATGAAACAAAGGTTAGTAAAACTGTAGTTAAATTATTTAACTGCAAGGATCATCGACCCATCCATTATATTGCGAATGTGAATTGAAATGTGCACAGTTGAGCTGTTTGTTTGTTTTCGAGCAAAGCCACATTGGGCTATCTTCTGTGTCCCCAGCGGGAAATCGAACTCCGGATTTTAGCGTTCTAAGCCTAAGGTACTTACCGCTGTCCCACCGAGGAGACTTTTGAGCTGTTACGCCAGCAGCTTTAATTAAATATATGTATAGTACCTTAGAAACATAGAGACAGCTTCGCATATACAGCACCTTAGAAACGTACAAACATAGAGATAGTTTTATATGTATTCTACCTTAGAAATATAAAAACATAAAGGCAGTTCCAGATGTATAGTACCTTGGAAACTTATCAACACTGAGACAGCTCCATTTGTATAGTTTATTAGAAACGCAGAAACACCGCTATTCGTGTAATACCTTAGAAACGTAGGAACATAGAGACGACTCCATATGAATAGTATTTTAAAAAGTAGCAACATATAGCCAGGTCTATATGTATAGGTTCTTCGAGAGATGGGGAAATGTAAAAAGTCCTACATGTACAGTCCCGTACAAACGTAAGTAACAAATAACTATATATGTATGGTTCTTTAAAACCGTGGAGTAACATAAACAGTGGCAACCTGAAATTCATATCCTTAAACATATAGGGTTACCATAAACAACTCTCTATGTAGAGTTACTTATAAGCGTGGAGTAACAAAAAAAACCAATGTATATAGTTCCTTACAAGCATGGACGTAACATAAACAGATCCGTAATGGTAAAATGAACAGTTCCATGTGTATAATTACTTTAAAATTTGGAGTAACTTACAAAAGATAGATGTTAAATAAGCTTCAGTGTGTCCAATAACCATATGTGTATGTTTGTGGGCGTGACGCTAAAGATCACTAACTCTTTTAACAGTTTAAGATGCTTAGAAACAGCCATCCTGTATGTTAGAATAACCACTGCATGTGAGTATAGCTCTAACTAACACTGACTTTTACAACATCTACATGTTGGTATAATTACTACCTTATACCGATGAACGAGAAAATAATCGTTTCGTTACTCTGGAGAATCTCGAGAATTCATTTCGTAATTTAGTTCATTTTACATAATTTAAAACGACTTTTATCACACGTCTATGTAGATTTCGGCAGGAGTAGTGATCGTGATGAAGAGTCGTTTCAACATCAACAAAGAATGTTATCAACTTCAAGCTGATTCACTGAACAACGCCCTCACGTGGATAATTTTTGGTTTAACTGTGCTCAACCTTTTTATATCGTCTTTCGGAGTAGACTTATCATCCTCAATGGTCAACACACCTTTAGCCTAGAAAGGAATTGTAAATATTACCAAGTTGTCGTTGTTGTAAAAGATTATAATTTCATTTCAGTGTGAAAAAATAAATCAAATAATATATATATATATATATATATGTGTGTGTGTGTGTGTGTGTGTGTTGATAATAATTTACTATTCTCTTTAGATCTTGATCGGAGCGTTGTTCATAGTTATTGGTCGCTTGGATGTGAACAGGGAGAAGCACCAACCACGAGCTAACAGCCTCAACAATATCATTACTATTGGGATATTTGTCATAACCATTGTCAACATTCTCATCGCTAGCTTTGGTATGAAGAACAGCGACAATCTTGCCACGATTTTGGGAAATACATCATAAAAATTGTAGGTATTTTTTGGGGGGGGGAAGAATTCGACCAGTTATTAGGAATGATCTTATTTTATGGCCGAAGACGCTACTTTTTGAACGCAGATTACAATAATATAAATGAATAAAACAGTGATCCAAACTTGATATGTGAGGAAGACAACTGATATTTTGAGAACCTGGAGCCTTAGAAACTTTTAAAAACAATCCAAAAATTTGTTTTCCGTGTGTCGATATTTTCTCATATGCTCTTATACTTTATCTATGTGAGGATTTGTTTCGCTTTCCTTGATGTTTTTTAATCATTGTTTTCTGATATAAGTGGACCGAGCGTGGCTTAGTGGTCAACGTGCTCGGACTTTGGGACCAGGAGTGTACAGTAAGAGTGACGGCTGAATCCCACTATTCGCTTAGACAAGAGTAGCCCAAGAGTTGGCGATCCCTTCCCACTAGTCAAAATTAGTTAAAGTATTTTTCAAAAACATTTCAATATAATTATTAAGTTTTACACTTATGAATCTCGTTTCATGTTACCTTAGTATACGAAATTAGGACTAAAATAAATCGTTTAAACTGACAGAACATTCTGAGATACTGAGTTTGAGTACGTTATATTAAAACGATTTTGGGGTCTAACCACGTCGTTACAGTCTATGTCACCACATCCAGTGATGTTGTATCTGAAGACCGAACATGCTGATAATATCCTGCAACGTAGTTTCCATCGCAAAAGGCTCATCGCAAGGCTGTCATGTCCAAAGCACACCACACTTCTTTGCAGGTTTTCCACAGTCCATCAAGCTTACGGGGATGAAGGTTTCACATTTTTCGTCAGTTTGTTATATATTATGTGTTGACTTATATGTAACTTGATCTAAAATGTAATTGTCTTACTTTTGGTCAGAAGTTGTCAATAAGTACAAAATATCTGAAGCTATTTATATATACGCTCTTCTTTTTTCTTTTTCTTTTGAAAAAGAAACTGAATAGAAAACTTTTTATAGTGTGTAGTCCAGAAGGCGAAAAAGCACGAGTTCTTTTAGGCCAGAAGATGTAATGAAACGAGAATGTCACTATTAAAGATAAGTTATCATTTTAAAAACATTACCGACATCTTCTCGATCATGAAATGAACTACCCTCTTCACAAGCATATATGTTTATATATATATATTGATTGTTTTTTCTAATTCATACAGTTAAGGTTTAAATTATGATATCAAGACATGGCGATTCAGGGTGTTCTACACATTAAGGTGGATGGCACTACCACTTTAACAGTATTTCCAGTAAGAATACAATGAATTAACACCTCAGATATATTTTATCTCCTGTACAACAATGATAACAAGAGTTATCGTTTCTTTTTTTTGATATTCGTAGTGGTCTAGTTAAGAATGTCATGTTTTAAATTCTTACTAGTCTTATTATGTGTTTTATCCCATCTTTTACCCTAAAATATTGTTTCAAACAAAGAATAGATGTTTAATCAAACACAATCTATACCCGATTATAAAAAATATATATTTTAATGGATGTCTGTGTTTGTAACCTTTGTCGCCTAAGAAATATTTTAGTACATCTTGATATAAGAGAATGGGTAAGATAATATTGTTAATAATATTTTAATACAAGAGAGTGGGTAAGATAATATTGTTAGTAACATTCTAGTACATCTTGATATAAGAGAATGGGTATAATAATTCTTATATCAAGATGTACTAGAATGTTACTAACAATTAATGGGTAAGATAATATTGTTAATAATAGTCTAGTACATCTTGATACAAGAGAATGGGTAAGATAATATTGTTAGTAACATTCTAGTACATCTTGATATAAGATAATGGGTAAGATAATATTGTTAATAATATTCTAGTACATCTTGATACAAGAGAATGGGTAAGATAACATTGTTTTTGAATATCAACAGCTATCTCTCACACATTGTCTGAACACATGGAATATATTCATACAACTTTGTTATTGAAATAACGTAGTGCTCCTCCAAAGATATTGACAAATACTCACCCAAAATTTATTAAAAAACAAGCGTTACCATTCTTGACACCCTCCCACATTAATATATCACACGGCTATAATTTCATATTTAATACATTTTGATTGAAAAAAATAACTATTTCTATTATTTGTTTGTATTATTCGTTTTTTATTTTAAGACTTCGATGAATGACGCAGTTAATTAGGTTTGGTATATTACCTGATGAAGTTTGGTTAAAATAGAAAATAAATTTCATAATGTTTGAATTCGTTATCCATTCAGGTTTACGAAAGTTGAGAAATAAAATTAAAATAGATAAAGCATTATTTTGTATTCAACTACAACAACAGTAGAAAATGTTTAAGATTTCATAATTGACTGTCAAAATATTCCACAAAAGTGTGCATCTTAATTCTCAAGTAGCAGAAGAATATCAAGTAGATATTAATCTACTGGGTTCTATAAGATTTTGGTGGTATTTTCCCTTCACAATGTATAAGCAGATAATAATCTATTGGGCTTTATAAAACAGTGTTGTTGTTTTCCCTTCACAATGTATAAGCAGATATTAATCTCTTGGGTTCTATAAAATAGTGGTGTTGTTTTCCCTTCACAATGTTTAAGCAGATATTAATCTCTTGGGTTATATAAAATAGTGGTGTTGTTTTCCCTTCACAGTGTTTAAGCAGATATTAATCTCTTGGGTTCTATAAAATAATGGTGTTGTTCACCCTTCACAATGTTTAAGCAGATATAAATATCTTTGGTTCTATAAAACAACGGTGTTGTTTTCTCTGCACAATATATAAACTGATATTAATATACTGGGTTCTATAAATTAGTGGTGTTGTTTTCCCTTCAGAATATATAAGCTGATGTTAATATACC
>NW_013665621.1:1663256-1668942 GCF_000517525.1 Limulus polyphemus
TAGCAGAAGAATATCAAGTAGATATTAATCTACTGGGTTCTATAAGATTTTGGTGGTATTTTCCCTTCACAATGTATAAGCAGATGTTAATCTATTGGGCTCTATAACATAGTGGTGTTATTTCCCTGCATAATGTATAAGCAGATAATAATCTATTGGGCTTTATAAAACAGTGTTGTTGTTTTCCCTTCACAATGTATAAGCAGATATTAATCTCTTGGGTTATATAAAATAGTGGTGTTGTTTTCCCTTCACAATGTTTAAGCAGATATTAATCTCTTGGGTTATATAAAATAGTGGTGTTGTTTTCCCTTCACAATGTTTAAGCAGATATTAATCTCTTGGGTTCTATAAAATAATGGTGGTGTTTTCTCTGCACAATATATAAACTGATATTAATATACTGGGTTCTATAAATTAGTGGTGTTGTTTTCCCTTCAGAATATATAAGCTGATGTTAATATACTGGGTTCTATAAATTAGTGGTGTTGTTTTCCCTTCAGAATATATAAGCTGATATTAATATACTGGGTTCTATAAAGTAGTGGTGTTGTTTTCCCTTCAGAATATATAAGCTGATATTAATATACTGGGTTCTATAAAATAGTGGTGTTGTTCACCCTTCTCAATGTTTAAGCAGATATAAATCTCTTGGGTTCTATAAAACAATGGTGTTGTTTTCTCTGCACAATATATAAGCTGATATTAATATCTGGGTTCTATAAATTAGTGGTGTTGTTTTTCCTTCAGAATATATCAGCAGATATTATTCTATTAGGCTCTATAAAATTGTGGTGCTGTTTTCATGAACTATTAATGAATTCTTCCTAGACTTTTGTTTTTGTTTTGTTTCTTATTCAACGACTTGTGTTTTAAGATTATGTTTGTAAGACAATGTCACTGTATTTCGTTGTATGAGTGAGATTACGAAAAATATGATTAGTATACGTTGAAGTATTGTTGATATACATTAAAATATTATTGAATGTAAAGTCAAAAAGCACGTGACACTTGAATTTAGATGTCACAGAATACTTAATAACTGAGAACTGAGTGTATATTTTCGAAGATAAAATAATAAAATTATATATATATATATTGTGAAATCCTGAGGAATTATTTTTCGTTATATTCATTATCGTTTACAAAATATTTTATATTAACATTTTATTGTCTTTGTTTTTTTATTCAAATAGAATGCAACATTTCAGTTTGATAGGATTATAAGACTTATACGTTTTTTTATTTGTTTTATCATTCTAATTCCATATTTGTTTAACCTGTTCCAGACACGTTTTTCGTCATTTTGTTTATACTTTCGAACACAGTATGTTTGGTAATAGGCTGTTAGTGCGGTTTACTAATTGGTATCCAACTGGTGCGTTTATCAGTCAACTATTGCACTTAGCTTCATGATTCAATCCACACAATGATTATTTCCAATTATTACATTATCTGTCACTTTCGAACCTTTTTTTTTTAGTTCGAAATCAAGCGTCCTCTATTGATTCAGTTTCATTTACTAAGCAACTATACTTTCAATCGTAACTACTAACCAATTTTTTGTCTAACATGTTACTTTATGATACGAAACGAGTATTAGGCCAATTCCAGTTCTAGAAAGTATTCTTTTACTAGTTTCTAATTGCATCTTAAGTAAAAGAAACGCACGTGTGGTTCAAGTTAAATATTATCTGCAAGTAATAACTCCTTGAAACTGACGAAACGGTAGTTTTATAAGATTTTTAAATACGTAAAAAATATTTGAAAATAAATGGAATTCGTAGCAGCAATTTTGTTAAAACATTGAACGTATCTCAAACTGTAATAAAATGTATTATTTCAAATGTTTTATAAAGCACAGTAGCATGTCTATAATAGTCGTAAACAAAAAAGTTTATCAAGATTGTGAAAGTTTCAGAGTATGGATTTGGAAAACTGACAAACCTTTAAATATTTGCATAAAACCTTGGTTAAAAAAAATTAAGTGAAAAACACGTTCCTTTCTATTCCTATAAATCAACCCTAACATAAGCCTTAATGAGTTCAAATCATATTACAAGAAACTATATTTTATTGTTAATAAACTAACACACACAAATATAGTTATATATTGAAAATTATTTTTAGAGAAATCAATAAATTTAATAGCTTTTGAGACATGTTGCCTAATGTTTAGCATGCCGTACATGAATCCGAGTGAGTCCTGTTGACTTTCAGTTTATCAGTTCAAACTTAGGAACTGCTAGTACAAGTAACCCTTATATAGCTTTGCCCGAATATCTTAATCCAACAAACTGATATTTGTTGAAGTATCCTAATTAAAAGGAAGAACTTTTTTTAAAGACAAAATGTATACACGAATAAGGAACGCTCATTTCCTACACGAAAGAAGAAAAATAATGGAATAATGTGGAGATCGTGTTTAACCTTTCAGTATACTTTCAGTACAGTTGTAAACACTTAATTAATAAAATACACGCTTCATCTCCAAAAACGAAAAATAGGAACTTTCTTATTTTGTTTTTTATGCTGGCGTTATCAAGAAACGGGACTTTTCTATAGTGAAAAGTGTAATACACCTGTTGTATTACTACATGGTGAATATTTCAGTATAACCAAGTAACAAAATTTTAACCTCTGGTTGGATGCTATTTCTATAACATAAACAGGTAAGAATAGGAAATTTATACAAAAGCACATTACGAATAAAATTTAAAAAGATAAACCAAAGAAGATCATACTATAGTAATAACGGTGTCTCATAGATGGCGTGTAATACTTTGAATTAATTATATATTTTTCAATTTGATAGTTGTTTTCTAAAACGATCTAAATATCAACAACAATTGTTTGATTGTTTATCTCTTTATTTTTCGAATATTGACGAAATCTACTCAATGTGTTAACTGTCCCTAATTTTGAATTGATAAAGGCAAACTAGTAGTCAACAGCACCTACCGCCAACTTTTGAAATACTTTTATGTGGCCGAATAGAGGGATTTTACCAGCACTCTTATAGTGCCCCTACGGTTCCAAAGTGTGAAGATATTTTTTTGTAGTAAAGGGACGCAAACATTAAATTCACAGTCGATTAAAGTAACCATTGGTTCACTTTCGGCTTAAAAACTCTTTTATGCTTACAAAATATATAATTTACCAAAGTCAGAGTTTTTTATTTATATAATTATTACTGTAATAAATATATTTAAGTCAGAGTTTTATATTTAAAACTTACAATTTTGTTTGTTTCATCAATATGTTTTTACTTATGTGGCTTGAAATAGTCTAAAACATATTTATCACGAAACATCTTGCAACGATATTTCGAATCGTTGCAATGAATTGAAGAGTAAATATTGTTTCACAAAGTATAACAGCATGTAGAAATCCTTATTACAGTAATAAATATATAAATATAAAACTCTGACTTAAATATATTTATATATTTATAACTGTAAAATGTACATGTTGCAACAATTTTTCTCTTTCAGGTCAAAACAAAAATGTTCAAAGAATTATTGCCTCTTCCTTTTCTACTCTGAACTATTATACATCGCTTACAAAACCTCATATACCACATATTACCTGTGTAAAATATAATAAAATAATCAAAAGACAATTCAAGTTCATAGGTTTGTAGCATGAACACTGTGACTAAAACTTTAAGGTTTCAAAGTTTAGTTGGACTTTACGATAGGGTTTCTGTCTGTTTACAAACATCACATTTCAAAATGACACGAGTTTCCATCGATCTGGATGCAGTGGTAAAATTGTTACTGTGTTTACCTCTGCCATTGAGACCCGACCTATTAATTAAATGAAATTCCAAAATCATTAGTAGACTAATGCTAACGCTTTATAAAAATATCCTTTGTAATTAAGCACAAAGCTACACAATGAGCTATCTGTGCTCTGCCCACCACGGGTATCGAAACCCGAATTCTAGCGTTGTAAGTCCGCAGACATACAGCTGTGTCACTGGGAGGTCAAAGTTAGTCAGTGCCAGAGAATTCAGACTTGCCCCGTAATACATCTTCTTCCAAACCTCCTGTTATTCTGAAGAACCTACTTTATAACTCTAAGGGAAAATCAATACACCTGGGAATACCACACTCGTAGAAGATATCGTTTTGAAGTGATTAATCTCTTCCCTCCAAAAAAGCGTAATTTTTTTGACGAATTTCAATCTCCATCCCTTCGACAATTACTTTTGCATCTTCTCAGGGCACTTGTATGTCCCTCATTTTAAAATGTATTTTCAAAGAATTTGATTTTTATTATAACAGGAATCGCAAACTTAACTTAAATCTAGGACAGAACTCTGGAGTGTTTAACTCATTACGTTCACTTGAAACAAACACATCATCAAAAATCACATATCAACTCACAAACATGAAATTTTGGAGCCAAGGTGCGAGATTTTTCATGTTGGCACCTCGTTCTTGTTTCAGGAGTTCTGATAGATGTTTTGTCTTCTGCTAGAATCGTACACTTCTGTAACGTGATAAGAGTAGCATGCGCAACTTGTAGTCTACTCTTCCATCGAGAGTTTGAGAATGGCTCAACACTTGGTTTAGTTACAAGTTTATTGAGAACATCCTATCCATGTGTAGAAATATATATATATATATACAACTTCAAGACTGGATATTGCAGCATCATTAACAACAATTCATACTTTCTCAGTTGTCGTAGTCTTGCCTCCCATGTTTCAAAAACGAAATCGCAGTTCTTGAAACCCTTGCAGTAGTAATTTTGATTGAATCTTTTGTTTCAATGAATCTTATAAATTATTCTTTAATTTCGACTTTACTAGAATCTTTGTGGATGAATCGAATAATCAATAAACTAGTATCCTGCTCTTTTTACCAACCTCAAGATGCAGCGAATGATTTTACGAGCTAGTAGCTGCACGAGCTCAGTTTGAATCTTATCTCAAAAATAATGAATGGTCTTTAGTCTCCTGCGTTCTCATACTCCTTAGCTGTTCTTTTATTGCAACCTAAACTTTCCATAAACTTTGATGTACTTAAAAAAATTATTAGTCTTATGTTCGTCTAGACCAGGGGTCACCAAACTATGGCCCGCATCCGTCCCGCGAGGTCAGTTCATCCGGCCCGCCACTGCACTGTGCCACAAATGAGCTAAAATATAATTATTTATATGGAAATATCATAGATTGTAGATAAACTTACTATGTAAAATAAAATTAAAATAAGTGTAAGTAAAAATGTCCAAATTTGTCCAATCTGATTTTTGCATCTGACAGTAATATAAGTTTTAGGAAAATCAGTGAAATAAAAAATTCGAGACTTTTTGCGACTTTGGATATCGGAGCGCTTTTTGTGTAAGTACCTGCAATGAGAGTTCATTCCTGCAGTCGCCTCTGATAACTTAACTTCCAAGTATTTTTTCTTAATTATTTCTCCATCTATTTAGAGATAACTGAACTTCCAAGTATTTTTCTCCATCTATTGAGAGATAATTAAACTTCCAAGTATTTTTCTTAATTTTTTTCGCCCTCTATTGAGAGATAACTGAACTTCCAAGTATTTTTCCTTATTATTTGTTTTCCATCTACTGAGAGATAACTGAACTTCCAAGTATTTTTCCTTATTATTTGTTTCTCCATCTACTGAGAGATAACTGAACTTCCAAGTATTTTTCCTTATTATTTGTTTCT
>NW_013665621.1:1669866-1680444 GCF_000517525.1 Limulus polyphemus
TCAGTTATGTAGCCCGCTGTGAAAAAAGTTTGGTGACCCCTGGTCTAGACGGTATGAAGTTTCTCCAAGTGGAAGATATTTATAGGTCTAATAAGCACTTTATGATAGTTATAAATCTCCTTACCTTGCTAATGATGATAGTTATAAATCTCCTTACCTTGCTAATGTTGATAGATATAAATCTCCTTACCTTGCTAATGATGATAGTTATAAATCTCTTTACCTTGCTAATGATGATAGTTATAAATATCCTTACTTTGCTAATGATGATAGTTATAAATCTCCTTACCTTGCTAATGATGATAGTTATAAATCTCTTTACTTTGCTAATGATGATAGCTATAAATATCCTTACTTTGCTAATGATGATAGTTATAAATCTCCTTACCTTGCTAATGTTCGACTTCAGATCTAATTACAAAATGATCTTTTAAATCGATGGTCTTTTCTTGTCCTATTCGTACTTTTGGCTATTTCTATTTCTTAAAGTGTCCCAATGATTAGTTAACCTCTCGTGTTTGCTCTATGTTCTTCCAGTTATTCATACTATTATCAGTTATGGCATGTCCTACTGAAGGGGAGATCTGACCATGTTTAAACAAGGTTCTTCTTCTTTCCCTCAATTTTAATTTTTATATACTTATCTTATACTCTCTTTTGGTTCTTATTTTCAACTTTTCATTTCTTTTTGTTTTCACTTTTCTCAAACTCTAATTATGTTTTGATTGCATTTCTCCCCTTAACCGACTTGTTCACCCTCCCTGTACATTTTTCTGTCCTAGACAAAAGTCTACTTCTCTGCCTATAAAGATCCTTCATCAAGTAATGCCTATTTGTCAAATATATTTGATTAAAAACTTTACTGTGTTATCTATTCTATAATTTACTGGTAAGAGCAATCAGCATATCAAGCTAAAGGTTGTAAAGATAAGCAATGTTTTAATATTACAACAATAATGTTTCAAAGATAACTTCCCTCAGTCCAGTCTCAACAAAGACGAGACCTCAAACACCAGGGTAATCAGATATCACAGGTCCAATATAATTTGCACGCTAAAGGGAGATTTAGGAGCTCTTGTTCTCCATCAAAAAGAAATAAAGTTCTAAAAATTTGATGTCGTTTTAGATGCTTAATTATTTTTTTAGCAGTGACGTAGCTTTGGTTTCATTAACGTGTGTATGTGTAGGGCACAGTTTCAGTAGCTAGAGTATGCGATCAAATACTCCCTGAAAAAGCTCGGGGGCGTGTCCCCCGTGAAACTTACGCTTATGAGACTGAGTAAGAAAAAAATAAAAATTTGGTTGGAATAGCGTTTGAATTCACCACTGCCCACCCTAAAATGAGATGATTGTACAAATCTAATATTTTTCGTATATAATTCGTGAAATTAATAAAAATATAGTTGTTAAATTTGAGAGCTCCATACGTAAAGATTCAATATTTTGACAATTTAAAAATCATGTAAATTGTCTTACTGATAGAAGTTTCCTTTGGCAGATTATAAACTTGTGATCTAAACTTGTCGTCCGCACATCACATAACTCAGTGGTAAGGTTTGTTTGTTTGTAATTAAGCACAAAGCTACACAATGGGCTATCTGTGCGCTGCCCACCACGGGTATCGAAACCATGATCCTAGCGTTGTAAGTCCGCAGACATACCGCTGTGCCACTGGGGGGGCAGTGGTAAGGAATAATAACTCAAAGAGTTTATTGTGTAACATTGCGCTTAAACAATCTCCGTGTTTCCCTCTTGACGTTTTCGTTACATTTCATGGTTAATTAGCCAACTTGTACGTGATACATTTCTAGACAGGAAAATCTCACTACACTTTGTTCAACTTTTTTAAGTTCTCGCATTTAACATTCAATGACAAGTAATCCACGCAGTTAAAACCACGATCTGATAAAGCTTAAAGTATGTAACATGTTTAACGAATAAGAGTGACCACTTAAAGTTGTTCCAAAGTATATACAGTGCCAAGTTTTTCTCGCTTTATATCTAGCTAAAGAGTTCCTCAAACATTTTGACACAGGATTGTCCGTAGTGTGTTTATATTATTAAGAAACAGTTTACTTTAATGGTGAAACATATATGCTTGTCAAATACTGAATTCCTTTTTATTCAATTTTCAAATTGAATGATTAATGAGATTAATTTTTTACGAAATCGTTTTGATGCTAAAGTTTTTTAGGAACATCAAACATATTTTGAACTCGCACATTTCAATCCTAAGTTATAACTTGTTATCAGTTAAAGGATAAAATAGTATTACACAAAAGGTTTACAAACTTTTCTCAAAAATACATCGCTGGGTAATAATTTTAAATGTTTTGCCACCTAATGATCTTTATACATATATATATATATCTTGCAAAAATCGCTAATTTTTTATTTATCCCATAACGTCTCTCTGTTTGTTTCTTAGCATGTAAAATGAAAAATAGTTTACAAAGCATTTTCGAAGCATAAAATTGCATTGAATAATATCAAAATTTTAGAAGCAAAAAGTTAGTTTTTTGAGAAGCATAAAGCTATGTAATCACATGACATATAAGATAATGGTGAAGAATTTTCAAGAGATGTGTTTATATAGATGGGGTTGTTAGTCTGTCGCAGTAGCACAGAACATGTAAAATCTACAAATAACTAGACAAAAATAAATATTATAATGTCTATATGTTTGATAAGACATTAAATAAAGCTTTTCGAGTACTTTAGTGAATTTCGCGCATAGCTGCTAAAGGCTATCTACTCACTGTCCCTAATTTTGAAGTGATAGAAAACACCATCCGCCGCCAACTCTTGGGCCACTCTTTACTAACGAATAGTGGTATTGGCCGTTATATTATAATACCCTTGAGAGGTGATGAGGTTCGATCACTCGAGCCGCAGATTGTGAGTTGAGCGTCCTAATCAACAGGCCATGTAAACCGAAAGCTATTTATAGAAATGAACGAACAGGATTGTTTAACAACAAGAAGGCAATAATTCCGAATTTGGTCATTATTGTAAGAATTCAATCAGACTTAATGATACACATTTTTATTGTATGCACGTTATATCTTGTGATATTCTAAAGTGGATTTATAAGTTGTGTTACCTTGAATGCATGCACTAATTTGTATTTGTTTGTTTGTTTTAAGAGCAAAGCTGTACAATGGGCCTTTAGCACTGTACCCACCACGGGATCTAACTCTAAATTGTAGCGTTATAAGCCCTAAAGTTTACTGCACAGTCCCTGGGAGGGGGAGGACTGAGTTCCAACATACGTGATTTATAAAACATTTCGACAGCTTTTGCTACAAATTATTCTATATTATATATGTAACAGCGTGAAGTGACCAAAATCTTTGAATACGTATAATTTACATAAATCTTTAATGTAAAAAGTTACGGCAAAAAAGTAAAAATTTGCGAAAGCAGATAAACCGAAATTAAGTTTTGTTTTTGAATTTCACGCAAAGCTACACGAGGGCTATCTGCGCTAGCCGTCCCTAATTTAGCAATTTAAGACTAGAGGGAAGTCAATTAGTCATCACCACCCGCCGCTAACTCTTGGGCTACTCTTTTACCAACGAATAGTGGAATTGACCGTCACATTATAACGCCCCCACGGCTGAAAGGGCGAGCATGTTTGGTGTGACGGGGATTCAAACCACACGACCCGCAGATTGCGAGTCGAGCTCCCTAACCATCTGGCCATGCCGGGCCCCTGAAATTAAGTGTGGTCAGCATTCGCTGAGTATGAACAATACCTAAGAACTGTAAGAATGCAAAGCGTATTTAGCGTTTCCTATCTTCTTTGGTTTAGTAAGGTAAGTGTTTCATGTTCATTTAATTCTTAACAAATTTCATACACACACGTTTCTAGCCATGTGTATTGAGTTCACAGTAAACTATTAGCCGTAGAATTTGGCTATGTTACTGTCGACCTAGTTACTGTCCTGGGTCCTTGTGCGGTGGGAAAAATTTACTGTAATTTACTGTACATCACACTATGCGCACTGAGAAGGATGACATTATAGTATATTGTATTTAATGATTTGCTCTTTTAGTACGGAACAAATCAATTTTACAAATAAGAACTAAGGAATAAATAAGTTAGAAACTTTAACCTTTTTATTACCTTTCTTGTCTATTTCATTTGACCAAACACCAGCTTCGATAATATCACGATGTACCTAAATATATATTTGAGTAATAATCAGAGTTTACATTAATTTCGAATATTTAATATAAAAGCTATGCATATCAATTCAAGGCTGTTTAATTTGTTTGAAATTCCATTGAATCAATATTACTCTAAACATCACAGACATACCTAAATTTGGAACATAATACCAGGTTTAAAGGAGTATAAATATTGTTCATCATCCATTGCTCTTGTTTGAATTTCATTATTTTTCGACAAAAATAATGATTACGTTTCACTTTGTTCATATTGTGTCCAGCCTCTTTCCTACTTCATAGTCAGAGTTAGAGATATTCAGTTTAACTTCATTGTACCTTTCCTGATGTTCCTCAATATATTGAAGTTAATATTCTTTGTCCTAAGGTTATAAATGTACCTGAAAATATCACAGAATGAATTAGTGAAGAAAAGTTTGGTGCCATGATCACAACGGTTGTCATTGTGGAGTTTCCCTTTTGTTGATGAGTGCTACTCAGGCCTTATGTGCTTTAAGTTTGGATAACTTCAAATGATAGAATGTTCGAGAAGTAGCAAGTCTTATAACTAAGAGGAAAAGTTTGTCACCAAGATTAGATGGCTGTCTGAGATAGTGGTTGGACTGGGAGAAATCCTCTCCCGGATGTGAGATTTTACCAATGCTCCAATCGAGGGGTATTCAGAGTTGCTGGTTAGGCTCTACCCCTGAAGATTGATCTTGGTGCATATGAAGCATCGCTGACTGAAGGTCATTGTGATTTCTTGCATTCTGACGAGTCTAAGACCAGTAAGAGTAGTCCCACACTGAGAGATTATGTCCAAACTTCATAACAGTCTGAGCTGTTTCACCAGTAGTTGATACAATGGGCACTGACTGATAAAGACGGTAATCGACGGGTAAACCATGAGCCTCTCTATGATGTGAGACATGTTACCAGTGTGACTATGGGTCGAGAAAAAATCTGGGTTCACGCAGATCTGTTGGATGAGCTGTTCTCAGCAATTAGTTAGCAATGATCTAATGTTTGTAAAAATATAATGCTTCCTGAGCATAATATCATACCTCAAACATTTTGGAATCTCCGCCTGACGTTAGCCAAGATTAAATCAACCATCACAGGTCCCTGTGAGTGATGCCAAGTTTATTGGTCTATAGATGGCAGCACATTATGGTATCTTAGCGATAATGCCAAAGCTGGTGGTGATTCCGCGTATGAACAAGAGAGATTATTATAGTACTAGTGTAGAAGATAATACGTGGCACTAAGATATGTGTACAGGGTACCTATAAAGTTACTTCGTGCATTTTATGAACAATAAAAATTAAACTGTAACACATATGTTAGTAATATTAATCCTATTCACACAGGTGGAGATCATAGTCTGTATGCCACAACCTTTTACAGTGTGCCATTCAATATGATATTATGTATTTGACGTCAGAGTCTTGAACTGTTCACTGTACCCTACATTGTCGATCTAGTGACAGTGACAGTAGAGGAAAGTAAATACCAGACGTAATATAAAGGGATATTCAAAACTATAAATATGCACAGTGGGGGTTCTAGAGGTTATGAAGAATAATACACAAAGTGTATGGTGTACAAAAGTGTTTTTATTCTTCACATGATCATCACCTTGCACTCCATCTTATCAGACTGATATCGTCAAACCACAGACATATATTGAGTACAAATACGTTTGTAACACATCTGAGCTTATTGAGTACAAAATACTTGTACATTTTGCTAAAAGCTTGCCATCTTTAGTGTAGATACACATAGCAAATTCGAAATTATAGTTAACATTTCTTCTCAAATACAGGTTTGATCTAATTGATGAAGCCTATGTACGTTCAGATAAGTGTGCTTATACATGAATTCATGGGGTATGCATTTCCAGAGCTTGCAGATTTTACCACCAAAGGCACCACTGGCAGATGTGTCAGTTTGTTTGCAAACAGAATTTCACTCCAACATTGCCCAGCATTTCAGAAGTTTTTCTATAGCTTTTTCATGACAGAATTGTTTGTTGAGGCTTATTTAGCTTTACTTAATCTCTTCCATAAATTTTAGGAAACATAATATGTGACCAATGCACCAGAACCAAAATGATCACTGGTACCTGTGAAAGCTGTTGCAGGAAATCAACAATGTCATTGTCCATTTTAGCCAAGATTAAATGAAAGGTAGGCAACTTCAACCATCACAGGTCCCTGTGAGTGATGCCAAGTTTATTGGTCTATAGATGGCAGCACATTATGGTATCTTAGCGATAATGCCAAAGCTGGTGGTGATTCCGCGTATGAACAAGAAAGATTATTATAGTACTAGTGTAGAGTTAGAGAATACTGTATCCATCAAATTGCCAGGTCTACTGGTCAATACCAGCAAAGTATGTGGAAGAAACTAAATATGTTTTCACGCAAAATTAGAAGATTGTAGGACTGCTTCCTGCCAACCTAGAAAATCAGTTGAACTTACAAATGTAATCTTCTTACACTGACACTTTGGTTACTTGACCAACTGGTTGGTAATTGCATTATCTGTGTTAAAACCAATCCATATGCATTCATGGAAAGGATTCTTCATGACCTAAAGGGAACTGTGTGATTAGGTTTACCATCAGTTTCATCATTTGGCCATATTATATGAGGAGACCACAGATAATGTCATGTGAACTGCTAAAGGTATTGCACTCACTAGTGCACATTATTAATACCTATTAGCTAACATAGTGTTGCCTGTCTTGCAGAGAAGAGATTTAAACAGTACATTGCATTTATGCAAGCTAGTGCATCTTTAAGTTACCAATGCTGTGAAGGTCCAGCTACACAATTCTTTTGATGAAAACAATCATCAGCAAAAAAATATGCACGTATAGGCAGCATGTTCATTAGATCTCATACCTGTGAATTTTTAGTAATGAGGCTTTCTGAAAGTGATGATGTGTTACAACTATCTGTAGACGACGGTTAATCTTAAAATAACATTCAATGTCACATTCTTGCCACCTACACTAGTTGGTTGCATGCATCTGTGAACCATATGTGATCATGGCTGGATGCTGTTATTAGCAATGATGGGCAAACATTGTGAGCACTTACTGTAGCAAGTTAAACTAGCTCAGTAAAATGTTAAACGCAGTTTGTTCAATGAATTGGTGTTGTGAACTCATTTTTTTCTTATATTTACTCGTCAATACAGTACAATACAATGCAATCTCATATCAGAGTCAACTTCCAAAGGTTAGCTGATCTCCTACATAATGTGAGAGAAATAATTAACTGTTGCAGCTATTCAAACCAGAGCTGGAACCAAGAGAAGGCCACATATTAGTTGCTTTGAAAATAAAAGCTTTTGTGAGGTATTCTTACTTAAACTATAAGGGATTCCTAGTGTTGATATAAAGAGCATATGATATCATGGGAGGAAAATTGAGAATTTGAAGGAGTGACTGTTACCATCACTTCTATTTATTGGAATATGAAGTAGCCTCCAATTGAATATTACATCTTAAACGACGTCAACATCCCAATGGTTTCAAATGGATAGTAAGTTCATGTTTAATTATGTAAAACAAATATTAAATAGTTATTCATGTGACATGTGATCTTGCAAGATAATCAGAAGCCCATAGTTTGAAGCTAGACAGATGAGAACGAGACAGAGGTGTTAGAGACTATGATACCTACAGATGAGGACGAGACAGAGGTGTTAGAGACTATGATACCTACAGATGAGGACGAGACAGAGGTGTTAGGTTAGAGACTATGATACCTACAGATGAGGACGAGACAGAGGTATTAGGTTAGAGACTATGATACTTACAGATGAGGACGAGACAGAGGTGTTAGGTTAGAGACTATGACACCTAAGATATTCTATCTGTTTGTGACTTAACATTACTCTGGCGACATAGGACTATCCTGCGGTCTCTAAGGCTTCCAGTGTTTGTTTATTGTTTGGTCCAGGCTATATGGAGCCTATGGTTGAAAATCGCCTGTTAAATGACTTGTTGGACATGCAAGCTGTTATGAAATTAACACGTGGGCTAGAAGATAACCTGACTGTCACTAGATCTCCCCAGTTTCAAAGCTGTCAAAGGAAGTGATTTAACTAAAGATGGTGCCTCCTCAAGTATTGATATCTGAAATCATTGTCATGCTCTTTTGTACAATACGAACTTACACGATTGTTGCATTATCGTCCTGGAAGAACTCTTGAAAATCACAGAGGAAATGTAGCATTGTGAACTGGACATAATCGGCAGCAATCAATAGGACATTGTGAAAGTTATTCGCTCTTGTAAAAGAAATAAAGAACCTAAACGCACTCGGGAGAACGTTTCCCACACTAGGAGCTTACACTTCGGAATAACGCGAATAAAGTCAAGTCCATTATGTAGGTTTCTCCATATTTATGAAGCACAGTAAGTAAAGAAAAGTCTGAAACATGATTCGGAAAATTTCCCTTGCTTTCAGTCATTCATTCTACACAGCTTGGGCTCTGAATGTCACCAAAGTCGTGTTTTATTTGTGTATCTAGCGTATCTCACTGGTTGTTGGCTGTCATATAGCAGTTTCTGTTTAGCTTTTCGCATGGAACAGTTGGAGAAAGTCAAATCCTGACCACTGTTGAATGAATCAAATGGGATACAGTCAAACGTTTATTGCACTTCAATCTTTTATCCTTTCAATCACATACAATTGACAACCACAGTTCTTTACTAAATGACGAAAGTATTACTTTGCGATTGACCTGCTAGATGAACATCCACTATAAAGATCCTTTGCTCTTAGTGACTATATTCTTAGAATAACCCTGACATTCATTACATTTTTAGAGTTACAAGGTTCAGGCAGTCACCAAACTCAGAACGCAAGTCTATTTTGCATACACATATAAAAATGACAGTGAATGCATAATAATATTTCATTTTATTTGTAAATACTTGGAGCATTATCTTCACTATCCATCCTTTTATTTTTCAGCAATATGTTATGATTTTCCTTTAATATTACACTTCAACCATTTTTATATTGTCGATGAATGAGTACGTGGAGATTTTATCAACGAGTTATGATCTTTAATACAAATTCCAATTCCACTTCATTATGTGTGCTATTGAAGTAATACAAATTTACAAAACTGCTATTTTTATAAAATTAAACAAATACAAATCCAGATACGAAAGGCGGAGAAATAGATACACTAATCTATGGCATAAAAATAAATACTCTGATCTATGGCATAAATAAAACTAGTAACGTACTGCATAATTGGGCTCTAGGTTAAATAATAAAAAACATAAATAAAAATGTTACTATCAGTAAAATTAAATAGATATTTTACTTTGTTTTGACTGTGTTCTTTCTGTTAGCTGAACTGGTATTTTTGTATGTTCGACGAACTACAGAAGTCCGCTGGTGAAGGTAAAATGCTTTTTGGATACAATCAAAGGAACAGCCATGGTAAATAAGAGGCAACTTAAAATAGTTTATTTTAATAGTAACAGTTAACAGGAATGTTTCCGTAATTAACAAGAACCGCTACGTCGTTTTTTTTTTCCTATATACCAAAACATCAAAAACCTGTAAGAAGTTTAAACAATATAAATCGTTCAATAATAACAGAAGTAGTCTATTAATATTATTATTGCAGAAAAGCTAATACATATCACACACACACACAAACCGTAAAGAATAATGAATACATATATATACGCAAAATTCATGTAAGGTTGATATATGTAAAGCAAAGCACGTACACTTGAGAAGTGTATAATGGCCCATAGTCTAACAATACAAGTCATGTACAAGAAATTAAATTGTCAGTTCGACTAGATACCTACATATATCGTTCACTATGCAATCCCTTTTTAAAGCTATATAAATAGGATTTTGTCTTTCATTTCTAAATCATCATACAAAGCATAATATTTTCATTATAACTATTAGCGAACATAAACATAATTTGATCATACACGTTATCCACCTTACGTCACAAGAACAACGAATTATTTCATAAACAGCTAGATGACAAGCTGCACGTGTTTGTAATGACGTCACAAAACACTCCATTTTACGAACAGCTGTTGTAGAAAATAATAAAAAAGTTACACCTTAAATACCTCAGAACTACTACTAGGTTTCAGCCTACTTTCTCTAACGTCCCATAATTCCTGAGTTAAAAAGGCACCTTTTGTGAGCAGAAGGAGTCGCGTTATATAATAACACATTTTCCAAAGCTGTAACTTCTTCAGGTTCTCCCGTTTAGTTTTGCTTAAGATGGAAAATATTAAACGGGACATTTCATGGGTACATTTCTGTACTAAATGTTATCGATCTCATCTGTGATAAAAGTGGTTTCAAGCACAACAAATCAAAGATAAGTATATATATATAT